>NC_084997.1:11876320-11883820 GCF_963854185.1 Sardina pilchardus
TATGTGTTGGAGGGGGCTGTATGAATTTTTCCACAACACTGTTTAACAGTTTTTTCCCACTTTTAAGTAAAACTACCTCATGATAATAATTAAAAAAAACACGTCACATTAACAAACTACACGACCTCTGACTGTTTTTATACGGCATATTTGGTTGTTGTAAGACAGTTGGCTTAATCTGCAGAGCCTGGGGTCTAATACAGCTCCCTGAGTGTATCTCCAGAGACAGGGCTTTTAAGTGTAAAGAAAACGCGCGCGCGTCTAAATTAATCATGCCTCATTATGACTAATTGCGCACTGGAAACTTTTAACACTGAGAACATCATTGCCTTTTCCGGCCCCTGCTTATCCAGTTACTACTCAATCTCTCTAATGCCTGGTCCCCGACGACAACACTTTAATTTTCGGAGGGGAAATGGAAGCGAGGAGTTGAGACACTCATTACAGGGTCTTGACATGCCATCCCAGAGTAAAGGGCCAGGTGCTGCGTGTGTTACGGAGATGAAGAGGGGGGGGGGGGGGGGGGGGGGGGGCATGTCACCTCTGTCCTTAACTACATCTTTTGTATGACGGGGGGAAGATGTTAAAGTTTAATGAGGAGGGCTGGTTGCCTGCCATCTTGGCTTGGCTTCCCGAGGTGTTCAGAGGGCATCGCTCTCCACTGGATGAGCGCCACCAGTTTCACCTCCTGTCGCTGTCAAGGGGAGATATGTGTGTGTGTGTGTGTGTGTGTGTGTGTGTGTGTGTGTGTGTGTGAGAGAGAGAGTGTGTGTGTGTGCGTGTGTCTGTTTATCTGTGTGTCTGTGTGTGTTGGGGGGGGGGGGGGGGGGGGGGGGGGGGTTGGTATGGATACTGTGGCCCTAAGATCAAGTAACATAAAATTACTTTTACTTCATCTCCGTGGCTGTCTAAACAAATAAAGGAAGCCATGGCTCATTTACAGGAGATAAGAGGTCGCCAGATGCCTAATACCCATTACTTTCATTTCTTTAATGTGCTCCTGAAGGACCTCTGCACTTAAATTACACCCACAGGACATTACTCTGCCAGCACACACAGAGCTACAGCGCGGAGGCACATGCACTGTTGGAGGACTGCAAGTTCGGGACGTTCAGAGAAGTCTATCTCTTAATTTGGAAAACAGTCATGCCTTGAGCTGAACTTTTTTTTACTAAAATAAAAAAAAAAAAAAAAAACTTAACTTCTGTTTAAAAAACACAGCGATGACCTTGAGCTGTCAGCTGCCGCCGGGTGTTCGTCTGGATGCTGTTACAGCAAAACACCCCTCGTAGTTAGTGGCAAAATCACCAGCAATCATTAAACTTGAGAACACATCTGCAATGGTTTATTTTTATGGCATTAAAAAAAAGCGCCAAGACGTGGCAGAAAAACAACAAATATGAATATGAACGCTGGGTGAAAAACAAAAATCATTTTATGGACCTGTCATTTGCCTGTGGGTTTTGCCTCAAGCTCAATTACTCAATTAAAACGAGGCATTTAACAGAAAATGGGGTATGTTTATTTTATAGAGGTCGTATAAAACACTGTTGGACATATTAATCATATGGCCAAGATACAGTATGAGTAATTCTTGAATCTAGGGCTTTTAAAAGCTTTGTTTGAATACATACACTGTTGTTATTTTGTCTGTGGGGAATCTGGGTTCAGTTTTAAAACTGGTGCTTCTGGGCAAAAATGAGGAGGAATAAAGAAGCTCAAAAAAGGCCAAAACGTAACAAAGCAAAAACCCCCGAAATGATGGTAATGAAGGATAAGCACCTCCAGGAAAATGTGTCTTTTTCAAAGTAGGACTGTTCAAAGTAGGAATTTCTGAGTGCTGTAAACAGGTTCGAATCCAGACTCCAGTTTGCAGTTCACCCTCAGTTTGCGGTTCACTGAGGAGTAATGGACAAAAACAAACATTAATCTCAGCAGGGATTTCAAACAGAGATAAAAAATGACGACCATCAATATTCGCTATCACATCCTGACAAGAGCCGGAAGATATATGGTCCATTAATAAAATTGAATCTGTTCCGTGTGACAGTGATAATGAGTTGACAATGACTGCAAACCTGGCAGATTGCTTCTCCTCGTTAGAATTTACACTTGAAACCTACTTTTTATGCGCAATATCATTCTGCGTGTAAATGTTTGTGCTGCCGTTTTGAGTCCCTTTGATTTCCTTTAAGCGGCGACAGAAAATATTGATTTACCTCCAGAAAGATATAATGTTGACAGCTTCTGCAGTCATTAGTGTTTACCCTTCAACTCAGTGAGTGCTGTTACAATATAAGACACAGATTTTCAATAGTCTTATATCAGCCTTACACAGTCAGGAACAGTGTATGTGAGATCTATACAAGCTAAATATACATACAGTACAAGGACTTGACAGAAACTGAGGCCAGCATGGATATCGGCAACACATTTGTTTCTGTAAATCCTTCTCACCTTCAGCAGCCATCTTGCCTGCCATATTTAACAGCTGCTCACTTTTGTCTTACTCGCAGCACAGGCTCACTCTGAGAAATTGTGCTTCACTTGAAACTTCATTAGCGCTCCACCGAGGCGGTGGAAAGGCCTCTAGTCATCTGCTCTGTCCTCTGGCTATGGGATAGGATGACACAGTGGATCTTCAGCATACTCCGAAGAATGGGATTAAATTACACTGCCTTCTTTTTTCCCTCTCTTTCCTTTTCTTTTTTTCTTCTTTTTTTTCTCCCCTCTTTACACAGAAGCAGAATGGAGAGGCGTTTGAGCTTTTAATGAAGCCGGAGACAAAGGCCTCTCGCTCGTTTCAAAAGGGAGCGTGATCATCTAAATAGACCAAGCGTGAGATCATACAACCGAGGCCACCAGTGCTCCAGTGCAGAAGAATGCTCCGTGTTGCTATTCACTTGAAATCATCCCTTGCTATTATGTCTTTGCCGTTAACCCCCCTAAACCCCCCCTTCACGTCTTTAGACTTGCGCTACGCCCGAGCTATGAGGCGATAGATAGGAAGGCGTCCCGTTTATGATAAACTGGGCCACGTACGCAGGAAGTGTTTAGAGTCTACAGGCCGCCTCGGAGTTGGAGTCGAAAGTCCTCCGCTGCGGAAGGGTGAAGGTAAGAGTGGTGACGCAGGCTGATTCATTCTGACATGGCGTCCAGGGCAGGGAGCCCTGGGAGTGGACCGACGCCGGGGGACGAGGGGCTCTGCGAGCGCGGAGACTAGACCGGGAGAGACAGGCCCATCGCCGAGGATCACAACAAGGCAAACACGTGTGCCCGGCATTAGCATCAAAGAGCACTCTCCTTGGCGCAAAAAGGAGGTCCCTGCGATTCTGGGCTTCACCCAGCGTGAACCTGGGAGACACCAGCTCCCGAGTAATCTTAAAAGCATCGCTGGAGCCGAGATTGGGGAAAGGTAACGATCTTGGATTATCACACATTCCACTCCCTTTCTTCCACCATGTGTGTAGCGCGGACGCATGAGCGAGAGGAGATAAGAGCAAGTCGCCACATCCTAATCACCTCGGAGCAACTTCAATTCAGAGGCTGTTGCCACGTCGATAACAATCAACAAATTACACACGGCAGGAGGGCGAAACAACAGGGCCAGTTGGGATACCTCTTTACTCCGCCTATGTACACACACACACACACACACACACACACACACACTCTGGAACAATGTCTGAGTTTTCTCAAACATCCAGAGGCATCCTGGCAAAGGGAAAGTGGGTGGCGCTGGTGGAAGTGGTGGTGGTGGTGGTGGTGGTGGGGGTTTTGGTGAGGTGAGAAAGGGATGTTGGTTTGTTTCTGAGCCTCTCTGAGCTGGGCTGCGTTTCCCATCCCGTTTGGCAGGATCCAAAAAGCGAGCGAGACAAAGCAGGCCCGCAGACGTCTCCAGTCCCAGCGCTCCGTCTGTTCCAGCACGCTCAGAAACCTTTTCTCAATTACGGCCACGCAGCAGGACATCTCCGACAGCCTGGGCTTACTGCCACCCAATGCCATTCATCTTAAATTAAATGGCTTAATCAATGCCAAGACCGAGTGGAACAACACAACGCTACAGTAAGTAATTACCCTCTCCCCAGTGGGGCACACCAGGCAGGCAATGCAAGAGTGTGTGTGTGTGTGTGTGTGTGTGTGTGTGTGTGTGTGTGTGTGTGTGTGTGTGTGTGTGTGTGTGTGTGTGTGTGTGTGTGTGTGTGTGTGTGTGTGTGTGTAGGTACGTGCATGTGTGTGTGAGTGTGTGCGTGCATGTGTGTGTGTGTGCAGATGTGCCTGAACCCATACACCTGTGCTTCACAAAACAAACACACCAACACACACACACACACACATGTCACGTGTGCACACCCACAACGCACAGAGAAGAGCAAATGAAAAAAAAAAGAGTGTTGTCTCTGCACCACCGCTGGCATGGAAAACATCTGCTCGCTCGGCCTGGACGTGCGCTATTAAACTTTCACACAATCCTGGCTGTGGCATGTCAAATGAATGGGGAGGGAAACCAGAACAACACAAGCTGGCGGAGATCGGTGTGAAAGCACACGTCTCATTCTAACCCGTGGCACGATCGGACTCATTCCGTGTCTGTCCGATCTTTGAGGTGGGATGGGGCTACGCTCTAGTATTTACACCACTGGCATCTGAAGGCGTCCTGGTCTTGTTTCAGCTACAGTCATGATGATGACATTTGCTTATGCTGGCGGAGAAACTGAAAATAACATAAATGAATTTCAAACTTGCGAAACAAGCTGAAATAGAACAAAAAAGGGGAGGAAAAAAAAAGAAAAACAGCAAAGGAGGCGGCAATAAATCTTGCACAAGTCAAACAAAAACACAAAACAGAAACAGACACGGGACAACACTGCACAGGAGAGTCTCCAACAGAACAGCCTATTCATGTGCAAGAAGAGAAGTAACAGAGAGTCCGCAACACTGAAGGGGGGCTTCCCATTTGCTTAACATTAAAGGACATTAGCGCACTTACCTTGTTGTGCATGATTAAAGGGGGAATGTTGCCATTTACTGGGCAGCTGATCTCAGGTTTATTTTAATAACTCCCTAGAGAACCACATCAAGCACACAACCTTAAGCACAGAGCGTTCCGGCTCTCGCTGAGACGCTTCGGACTCAAATGTGCCCAAGATCACTTTTCATTCCACGTTTCATTTCACAAGGGACGGAAAGACAGAGAGAGGAAGAAAGAGGGAGAGAGAGAGAGAGAGAGAGAAAGAGAGAGGGAGAAAGAAAGAAAGACTGAAAGAGGCATGGCACATGCAAACAGACGGAGACACATGGCCTCTAGCATGGGGACGTGTCGTGACACACATGTGTGCTAGGGACGCACATAAATAAAAAGGAATAGTGGGGGGAGGGGGGGGGGGGGCACAGCTTGCTGTACTCACATCGGAGTTGAAGCGGAGTTGACAGATGTTGCAAGAAATCACTTGCTTTTTCTTTGGAGGGATGGAGACTCCAAATGTGTGGTTGATTACAGCTTTCTGGACGGGGTCCATCTGGAAGAGAGGGAGAACAGGAACACTTTTAGCGGCAAACCAGAGAGAGGGAGAGAGAGAGAGAGAGAGAACAGAAAGAGAGATAGAGTAAGAGAAGTGTACATTTCCAGAGACAGCACTGCCACACTGTTGTTGTGACCCTAGGCAAATAAAGGGAATGACTCCAAACCCCACTCAAAAGACACCAGATACCTTCGAAGAGGACAGATGCTAAGCATTGGGGATCAATGCATGGCCTGAGGACAGATATGTTTCGAATGCAGTCGTATGGAAATAGATACTCTTGCTTGTTTTGCCCGAACAAAGGGAGAGCACAGAGACAAATGCAAATGTCGAGGACGACTGCAATCATGGCCTGGAAAAAGAGAGCGCGATTGAACACATTGGCTGCCTTTGTCTGGCTCTAATGTTGAGATCAATCTAAAGCACTCCAGTTTATCCAGATTAGCCACAGCAGCCTTTCAGCACATCCAAATCGGTCCTCAAAGAAAATCGTTGTCTTACATGAACCACAACAAAACAAGGGCACCTAATAGGCAGTATTACAACCCTGGGAGATCTGAGAGGAGGATTCGGAACAGAGGGAAAAGGCTTCATGATAACTGGGTTTCCCACAGAGATGACTCGAGTAAAATTCACAACATTGATCATTCTCCCACTACGAGACATTCAATTTCTATTGGTCAACTCGTCAGATATGTCCTTACTTCTTATTCTACCTTGGTATTAAACCAAAAAATGATCTTCATGCTTTTTGGATATCTTCAGAGAAACCTCAAGCTAACAGACACGCATGCTGGTGAAGAGGAAACCTCTAAAGGCATTGAGAACGGGCAGTTCTGCATGACAGAGGCAAACACGCAAAGGACAGAAACGCAGCAGAGCTTTTCGGTTGAAATGAAGGAGGACATTCGGGGTACCTGAAGCTTGTGGAGCATCTCGGCGTCTACTGTCCAGGGTCCAAATCACACAGAGGCGGAGAGGACGCGCGGTTGGCTGTGCGCTTTGCTAAGGATGCAGAGGAGCTCTGTGCTTCAGGCGGCACTCTCTTGTCCTCTCTACCCCTCATCCCCCTTGTCTCTCTCTCTCTCTCTCCCTCTCCCTCTCCCTCCCTCCCTCCCTCTCTGTCTCTCTCTCTCTCCCTCACTCGACCTCTCGCTCATTGTCAATCTCTCTCTTTCTTTATCTCCCTCTCTCTCTCTACACCTCTATTTGTGCCTATCCCTCTCTTTTCCCTGCCCTTCCCTCTCACCTTCTGTGAGTCTCCTGAACAGACACACACACACACTCCCTCTCTCTCTCTCTATCTCTCTCCCACACCCACACACACATACATACACACTCTCTTCAAAACACACGCACACACACACACACCACCACACACCCTTGTGTGGCCTGGCTGCCTGTGCATGCTGATCTCCGTGGCTCTGACCCCTGATTAGCTGTGCATGGCTGATGAGCTCTCTCCGTCATGAGGAGGCCCCCGCGGTGCGCCTGTGCGCTGCCGTGCGGCCGGCTCCGCTCCCGCTCCGCTCGCCACCGAGACGCCGGGCCGCGGCCGGGCCCCGTCCATTAAGAATTTACAGCCCGATATTACTTACAGGCCCGCGTGGCCCACTGCCAGCACCGCCGCCGCCACCTCCACCGCCGGCAGTCTCACCTTCCTCTTAGCCCGATAAGGATGCTTTTAATTTCAGGCTAACGGCCGGCCGGTTTTATGGAGAGGGCCTTTTTATTCCCCCGAGCGGCGCAGTCGCGCAGCGCGCACACCAGGGTCCACTCTAATACATTAGGACGCGGCGCCGGGGAGCCACAAACACGGCGGGCCTGACCTTCGGAGGTCACTAATGCAGCACTTGACTTTATTGCGCAACTTGTTCGGCGAGGGCCTTCCAGCAGACACCATGGCTCAGGGAGACAGGGGTGGGGTACAAGATGCTCCGAGAAAGGGCTACGGGGGAGGGGGGGGGGGGGGGGGCGA
>NC_084997.1:11888820-11916320 GCF_963854185.1 Sardina pilchardus
GTGGCGCGGGGTGGGGGGGGGTGGAGATTGGGGGGATTAGATTGGGTGTCGGGGGTGGGGGGTGGGCCGGAGGGTGTTGTGGCTGCTAAGGGAATTGCCTGATGTCGGCACAAAACACAGTCCGGAGAGGAGAGGAGAGGAGAGGAGAGGAAAGGCTCAGAAATTCTGGTTGGGTAAAGCGTTGCGTTGACAGAATCCCTATGTCACCTTGACACTTGTGGACAAGGGAGCTTTAATCATTATTGAAGGCCATGTCACATGCAATTACAGACGCCTACACCGACACAGTCTCTGCCGTAGCGCAGATAAAGACACCGGAGCTTATTCAGAGGGGAAGCACGCTGCGAGTTTCATCATGATACGGATTCGCTCTAAAAGGGGAAGGTCACGGTGGGTTCACATTATTGCTTATGCTTGCGTTTATGTAAGCTGAAGGCTACAGCTTATCTGTGAATAGTCTCTTCACAGCAACATAATAAACAGAGGTGCAGGAGCCATGCTACGCTGCTATATTTAAAAACTCCCCCCTCTCTCTCTCTCTCTCTATCGCTCTCTCTGCTTCACTCACTCACTCCCCCATGGTTGCCAAGTCACTCTTTGAATATTTTTAAATTGTGTGGGATGTATGTGTGTATGTGTGTGTGTGTGTGTGTGTGTGTGTGTGTGTGTGTGTGTGTGTGTGTGTGTGTGTGCGCGCGCGCGCCTGTGCTTTTGTGATGTTTATGTGTGCTCTCGCCTGTGCAGGAATATCTCCTCGCTGAGGAGCAACGCGATCAGAACCGAGAGGGACTTCACTGCTGCCACTGCGCTCCAGCGGCACTAAAGCCAAACACATGTGGCTTCCAGAGCCGCCACAGATCCGACACGTATTCCAACAAGACACAAATATTCCTGTCACACAGTCAAAAGTTCTAAAGTTGGGAAGAGAGAAAGTGAGAGAGAGAGAGAGAGAGACAGAGACAGAGAGAGAGAGAGAGAGAGAGAGGAGGAGGATTGAAGGGGGGAGGGTGTAGATGCGTAGCCGGGGAAGAATGCCCCCGCCACTAAATCACGCTGTTTACAACTCCGAAGGAACGTATGGTATCTTGCGCTGACACAGCAGGAGAATTTCTCCAGTTAATTTCATATAAATTAGATCATCCATCAGAGACATCGTGACTCGATAAAGCCACATAAAAGCAGGAGAAAGCGCGGGGAAATGAGGGCCAGACTAGCGTAGCAGAAGCTCATCATACTGAGGACCTCCCGTCGCATAGCATGATTGCTCTTGATGAAGTCAAGCAGGATACATAATCAAAATGATGTGTGAGTGTGTGTGTGTGTTTTCATGCTCGGTTTCATTGTGTGTGTGTTTTTTTTCTTCTCTCCAAATAGGCGTTCGCTCGACAACGCAGCAGTGAACGAGAGGATGGCTGGAGAGCATGGCAAATACGTGAGAAATCAATAACTCACGGCTGTCACCATGAAGTACGTTCCGAAATGGGCTTTGGTGTGGTTAATGCGTTCACTGCTGGCTCGACACAAGCACCGGGCAAAGTGTCTTCAGCAAGGCCTTACATGGCCCATTACATGCGAGGGAAAAAAAAATACTCGGTAACATAAAACTTTGAAGGCCCATGAAACATAAAACATACTATCGGAAGGGGGAGAAATCCTGTAAGCAAGTAGCTCCACTTTCACTGTAAACAGTGTAGCGCCACTGTCAGTTTCATACGGCCATGGCAGAATGCAGCGTGGGCTTACATCCTTGATGAACCCCCCAGACATTTGAACTTTGCTCTGATGCACTGCTTTTTACAAAACTTCCATTCACATTCACAGTTCAGGAAAATTCAAAGGTATACTTGTGGCTGAAAAATCGAAGCCTGTCGCTGGACAAATACTTTAGCATTTCTTGCATGGGAGCTCCTGCATGGGAGAAACCGGAGCTGTGCTTCCACGTTCGTATGCTCTAACGAGAACCACATGCAGCATCCATCCAACCAACCAACTGGCATCAAAATTCACAGAAGTGATTTGCAGCTGGGGAGCATGACCAAAGAACCCGGGGAAGAAGGAGTCGAGCAAGCACACAGCGCTCATTCCGTTCCAATAAAGCTGCCAGTATTTCATGTTTTTCATGAGAAAGAGACACAAACATATTACGGCCAGCAATGAAAATATTATACATCTAAGCGTGCCGTGTGGTGCGGTGCAATGCAGGGATTGCCTTAATCATTCAGGGGTATAGAGCCCTTGAAGCCTAATCCATTAGGGCCCCGGACAAGAGGCATGCTTCTCATCAGCACTCAGGAATCAAAAGAGAGAGCACATGGTTTCTCTCTCTCTCTCCGTCTCTCTCTCTGTCTTCCATTTATTTATGTATCTCATCTCTTTCATGCTCTACTTCAAATGTTCAGGCAAATTGTGGGGGACAATACTCAAAGACTATTACAGCAAAGGCAAGACTATTACAAGCAGAGTGAAATCCCATTTGGGCTGCAGCACACAAGTCTGTGATCAGGGACATGACAGAGTCTTGATGATTGCGGACCAGGGCCGGTTATTAATGCTAATGGCCAGCGCTGGTCATTCTGCCCGAGGCATAATGACCATTCTGTGTCTACACTGCTCCAACCAAGACCTGCTAGCTACCCACCTACCGACTAACTTCAGACCTGGGCCGGCCATTAGAATGACATCAAAAGACCACCGGTCAATCACTAGTGTGCATTAATGAGAGTGTGACATGACATGTGTTTGTACTTTTGTGGCGTGCGTGTTCTGAGCCTCCAATTGAATTACTCCAAATAAGGGAGGCCAATGTCATCTGAATTTCTTGCACTCAGGTTTGTATCCTTTGAGGTAAGACGGTACTTTTGAAGCTGTTTAGCCTATGATATCGGTTTATTTATATAACTACACAAACCTTGGATAGAGCCAGAGTGTAAGATGTGGGGATGTTTGTAGATCTTGTCAGTGTGTGTGAAGACCTGTGTGTATGTCTTGTCTACACACACACACACACACACACACACACAGAGTGATGTGTATACATGTGCAGACTTTGTAATGTATCTCTCCTCCTGCACAACAAGCTGGTATTTACTGCACTTGAAAAACAGCATGTCTCAAAGCAATTATCTGACTCACTCAGTCCTCTCAGTCCCTGGAAGAATTGTCCTTTTACTACCAACATGTTTTTCACATACTGCTTTCATCATTCAGCACAAGAGCCCTTGTTTCACATACACATCATGTACTTGAGAAGCTCATCTGAGAAAGACTGGATAGCTCTGTACCAACAGCCCCCAGTCGGTGTGATCGTATGGTCGTATGGTCTAATTTAGGTAATGCTGGTTACCTGGGCAACAGGGACAATGTTGGAGGAGCACTTAAGAGGGGAGTAGGGGGATAACTGCATTATTCCAAATTATTCACTGTTGGGTTTTTGAAAGTGTGGAAAAAAGCCGGTTGTAACTCTGGCCAAATCACAGGAGAGAGCAAGCAAATAACAACAACAGAAAAAACCCTGCAAATCTTTGCTTAATTTTTTTTCAGCGAAACTTGTCAATAAAAAGGGGAGCTTGTTTAGACGCGCAAGGCAGGGTGAGGATGAAAGGAGGGTGGGGGAAAAAAGCCAACCAAAAGTCCCATTTATCTGCCGCGGCGTGCCGCTGTCATAGTAATTAACCTCTCGAAAAAGAAAAACATCATCGAACAAAACACCCTCCAATCTGCCACAAGCAGCCTAACGGAGCCTTGCTCTCCGGCGTAACAGCACGAAAACAATGTCGGATCAAAACCGCCCGCGATGGGGGGCCTGAACCCCCCACGGCACAGGGCTGCATTTAATCAGTCTCCCCATTGCAGCTATACAGTACCAACGCAGGCCTCACAGCCACGGCCCGGCCCGGCCACTTTCGCCGCGAGATTAGCGTGTAGGGTGGGATGTGTCATTGGTTTTCCACGAAAACAACCACGCCATGCCAAGAATTCAGCTCCAGACATCTGTTGCAGAGATCACATAATGAGCTCCATCTCATTTGAGCGGAGCAAGGTCTTATCGTGCCTGAAAATTATGGCCCCCCCTCTCTCTCTTTCTCAGCGTCCGCAACGATAGGCCCCGAAATGACCGGATTGCAATTCACTCTGATTAGCTGTAGGGTGTTGAGTTATCTCCACATTAACTTCCAGCCTGTGGTAAAGAATGTGGACACACACACACACACACACACACATTCATATATGCCTTCACTAACACACGCTTAAATGTATGAATGCGGTGAGGAACCAAATCTTTATTGTTCTAGAATCCTGTGGCATAAACCATGTACGGTTCGGCTCGTAAGCAATTCCACACCGCTCGAGTCACAATCGGTCGCTGCTTCTCCGGCCACTGTGCAAACCAGAGTGAAACTACAAGGGGAGAGAGACAGGAGGCTGAGGGAGGGAGTTAGACTGAGGAGGAGGAGGAGGAGGAGGAGGTTGGTTGGTTGACTGAGTGAAAGACTGACGGCATTCAAATCAGCCTGACCTCCTCTAGCGTCTCTTTCATGTCCATTTCATCATCTCGACAGCGGGGCCCGTGGGCTCTGCTTTGGAAATGTGAACGCCCTGCTGGTAGCCGCTTCGCTCTTCCTGGTGCGCTCGTCAAGTTCCGCTCCCCTTCACTTTGGCTGGCAGGGAACGCGAGAGTTGCGGCGGCTTGCGGGGTCACATTTGCACAGCCTGTCACAAACAGCGTCACAAGTGGCTAAAAGGCCCCGTTTTCTTTTTCTTTTTTTCTTTCAGAGTGCCTTGTTATTTTGTCGGTCCGTCTGGAGACGCTGGGCACGCGTTGTCGTGGTAGCGGCAGTGATGGCGGAGGCGGCGGAGGCAGAAGCTGAGCTGCCTGTGACATTTGCGTGGTATGGAGAGGGGTGGAGCAAGACACCCACCCGGGGAGCAAGCTGCCCCACCCTTCTGGCTCACCCCCCACTGCCTCGCCACTTTGGCCTCTCCAGACTGATTGCGGCCAAGAATGGCAAATCAAATACCACACACCGGCAAATTGCTCCCTTTGCAAAGGTTACCCGATGCCACAACCCCCCCCCCCCCCCCCACACACACACACACACACACCACCACCACCACCCCCATACCTTATCAGCTGGCCGAGTAAAATTCTCATGCTGGCCCCAAGAAAAGTTGAAAATGACGAAGAGGGAGAGGGGGGATGGGATGGGGAGAGGCGAGGAGAAATCCAACATCAATGGCAGCTTATCATTTCATTTTATGCAGTCTTTGGTCACTTAATTAGGGGTTGACAAAGAGATCCTCAGGCAGAACTTTAATCCAAAGCACTGGGGCCTGGTATCTGTGAAATATGTGAAAGGTCAAACCACTTCAAAAGAAGGAGAAAGTCTGGCGGAAAAAGAAAGAAAAAAAAAACACAGGGAAAACTAACTGAAAAGATAAAGTGAACGCCACTGCATAACCCTGCAGAGAAAGTCAACAGAGTCCATTTAATGTTGTGGAAATGAATAAGAATTCTCCTTCACTTGACTTCTCTCGCAGTCCAAAACATTCCATCAATCAGGCAGGAGGAGAGGAGGAGGCGAGGGAGCAGTCGTACACGTGGGGCTGGGGCTGCAAACGTGGCAGGAAGGATAACAATGAAAATGTCTGCAGCACGCCGAGAGGCTGTGCGTCATCCTCGAAGCTCTAAATTCACACACCACATACAGTAAATCCAGCTAGTAGCGTACGAAGAAGAACGAAAAAGGATATTTGTTTGGTTGACAGATCAGAATTTATGTTTACACTTGCACTTGCAACACACGGAGAGACCATCCATCGAGCGTCTTGACATCTGGCCTTTGTTCGATTTCGGGTGGAAAAAAGTGGCAACAAAACTGGACATCTGAACATTTTTTTCTGTGTTTTATTCTCCTTGGAACATTTATGTGCCTGAGTGTCCACTGGAAGCGCATTACAGTGTCCACAAATCTGTCAGAGTGGGGGGATGGCCAGGCCTTGCGTGAGTGAGCGAGACACACTGCAGTTCTGCCAGTGACCGAAAAAAAGAGGGGGGAACAAGGGAGAGAGAGAGAGGAGAGAGGGAGGAGAGGGAGGAAGAGAGAGAGGGGTGGGAGAGAGAGAGGGAGAGCCTTGGCAGGTGGGAGTGTGAGAAGCTGAGTTCAGCTGGGGCGTCACTAAGTTTC
Source organism: Sardina pilchardus (assembly GCF_963854185.1). Lineage (NCBI taxonomy): Eukaryota > Metazoa > Chordata > Actinopteri > Clupeiformes > Clupeidae > Sardina > Sardina pilchardus. The sequence continues at coordinate 11,895,006 of NC_084997.1, forward strand.
CACTCAGGCCCACACAGGCAGGCAGGCAGGCGGGGGTGGGATGGGGTGGGATGGGGTACTGGGCGAAGAAGCACTGGAGGTGGATAGAAGGGCTTTGAATGTTCGGCTTCAACATTAAGCAGGTGGGCTCCCAGTCGTGCTAATCCTCGCTTTGGAAACAGACACACAGGTGGAGCCTGGTGGCATGTGTGTGAGTATGTGTGTGTGTGTGTGTGTGTGTGTGTGTGTGTGTGGGTGTATGTGTTTGCGTGAGAGAGAGAGTGTGTGAGTGAGAATGTGTATTTGTGTGTGTGTATTTGTGTGTGTGTGTGTGTGTGTGAGTGAGAGAGAGACAGAGAGGATAAGTGAGTGACAGTGTGTGTGTGTGCGTGCATGTGTGCATATGTGTGCGTCTGTTTGTGCGTCTGTGCTTGTTGTGGTCACTCAGCGGGATACTGCTGGTCACTAATCCACCTGCCTCCTCTACCGCATGGCTGGGTGGGAGGATGAAAAAAAGGAAACAAAGCCGCGCTGATGCTCTGGCACAGCAGGCTCAGGTGTCCTTTCAGCATTAATCTCGGCCTTCAAGCGCTCAATGGCTAAACGCTCCTGAAAACTATAAGATCGCGCCAGATGGAAAAGCAACTGGCCATGCTACAGTATCATGCTATTACTGATTTCAACGCTAATTACGCGTTTCTGGGGTACCTGAAAAAGCTTCTTGATGGCAGCCTAATTTTTAAGAGGAGGAGGAAAAAGATTTACAGTAATTGGCTGTTACAGGAGGGGAAATTAGAGACCCTTCCGAATTTTGAACACGATCCAAGAAAAACATTTAGTAATTCCAGAGAGTCTCCTCAAGTGAAGTCCTGGGTGAGAATCTTGAAAAAACAGTCGCACTACTGGGTCATGTTATTCCTACAAAACTGTGTTTATTTACCCCTTGTACAAAGGAGCAAGATGCTGTGGTCATGACTTCATATTTACATGGGCCGTTAACACTACTGGCAAAGGAGAATCCCATTCTAACGAGTGGAGTAAATCTCTGCCGTAAATTCAGTTTCTTTTTTTTAGAATTAGACAACAGGAGAACTCTTTTGAATTCCAAGAAATTTTCCCTGTTGACAGATTGGGGACAATTTCCTATGGCGAAAGAAAGAAAGAAAGGCCTCAGATGTTTGGGATTAAGTCAGCACACAGCTGCCCCAGGATAGTAGTTTTTCAATCCTCTCTGCTAGGATGCACATCATTTCAGCTTTTAACCCTCTGGTGGCACCGAACACTCAAAAACACACAAAAGATACCAGGGAGGATCCTGCGGCAAACATTATGTCACAGTGTTCAGGGAAATTCCAGCTCTCTCTTCCAGTGCTTCTGTTTAAAATCGGCATTCCCAAACTGGGAATAGAGAACATGCGAAGAGGGAACATGGAATAGTCTTGTCGACAGCAACGTGTGGGGCTTCATTTCAACTGTTCGCATCATCGTCTAATTTTGACACTAACTCTTTCTACTAGTGAGCGGGGGATAGTGTTTCACATAGCTATCTCTGTGTGCGTCGCCGCTGCCTACACAGTGGAAGGGTTGCGGCTGGGATAAGAATAGCCATAAGTAATACAGTGTGAGACATATTGAACCGTGTGATTCGACTGGGCTCCTAACGACACCGCTATTCCGAGAGCACTGTCACTCAACACTTGGAACTTCATTATGCGAGCAGGTGTGTTTACACCACGCGAACAGAGTGACTGATGAGAAAATGAGTTAGTGTTTGTCGTCTTGCCGCACGCCACGTTGCTTCACATGTGGACTGACGTTACTTATGGGGAACCTCAGGGTTCGTCCAAAGAACTGTTAACACGGGTGGGAACAGATAATATAGAGGCCAAGAGCTTATTAGTCCTCCCATCCTTCCTCATTTATTTTACATGACTCTATCAAGTTGGTCTGTGTGTTCTGTGATTAGCGCCTTCAAATTGGAGGCCAAGTATAAATACTTAATCTGAGCCTGTTTAAAAGGCATGCGCATCTGTTTACTGCTGAATGGATAATGGCCATATCTTACAGAGGCTGTCCCTTTTCTAGGTCATTCGCCCAATTAATATTGTACCGTAACATGGTAACCAGCTAACAGGCAAAGGTTATGTAGGGTCACAGACCTTCCACCCCTCCCACCCCCACCATCAGTCAGAAAAAAGGAAACAGAAAACAAAAAACAAAGGGAAAGAAAGATTAAAAAGTAAACTGGCGGATAGTCCGAAAATAGCCACGATTGGGAGCTTGGCTTAGAGGGGTTTACGCATGAGAAATGCAGGGGCTTGATTGGCGACGTGGAGCGGACACATTCTCTCTGTGGGCTCTGGACGCAAGACATCAGCTGTCCCCGCTAAGCTCGCCACAGGGGTAATGAGACAGGCCCCTCTCTTTAGGCATTGTGATGATTGCAGAGGTATGAGACCGTTTAGCGGGGACACAGTCGCCCCAGTGTTAGCCGCTCCGTTTTTTTTCCGTCATGCCTATATGAAGACAACATCACACGCTCACATGCATAGCCACACGCTATTTCAGGAAAATCTAATAATGTCTCTAAATTCAATTTAAATGCAGATTCCTCCTGCTCCGGCGCTCCAGGTCTGATAGAGAACAGGCTTACTCTGTGCTTTTTTAAACACAATTTGCTAACAGAGTTTGCTCTCCGCTAATAAAAATCATCTGACGACGACGCCGGTCGGGGCAAAAAATGAAATTAGGGCGCACAATAAGTTCACGTCCTTGTGCAGGAGAAAGCGATTGGATTCCAGAGCAGGTGATGCAACGGACCGGTTACAATTAAGCAAGGGGCATTCGCCGGTCACAAGACGGGGATTTCACGCACAGCTGAGCCACGGAGCATCCCTTCGGCGCTCGACCGCACCACACCCGGCGCACAACTCGACTTTTTCCGAGTCTTGCGGCATGTCACATGCAGCCAGGCCGTCCACCGAACAGGATAATCTGTCTGGGCAACATCAGACGTGGCCAGGAAGCATCTGTGCAGAACGCATTATCATTTCATCCGTCATGATCGTCTTTATGAACGCATGCACTGGAAGGCTCAGGCCAAAACTTAACTTCGGGGGCTTTTTAAACACAGGCTGGCATAATCCCTACTTAAACAAGTGTGGAGAATCCTGCTGTCTGTGAGCAATTTGTGTTTTTCAGGGCCCATTAATGTCAAACACATGTGACCATGAAGGCATCTTTGCAAGATGGAAACTCTTACTTTTTTACATGGACTGGAGGCGAGGGGGGGGAAGGGGGGGGGGGGGAGTCCCTAAGGTCCAAGTGCTTGTGAAAGAGTGCTGCATTTATGAACTGTTCCATACTGATGCTTTCACTCTCAATGACAATAATGTGTCTGAGCCTCCTACTCAAGTCAGTCAGTGCCACTTTAACGGCGGCACATTAGGAAGTTACACAAACATTTTCAGCGGCGCGCAGACAAACGCAACCACAGTGCCACAGTGCAACAGCACGGCCCGACGTGAGCTCTGGTGCTAGACAGCTTGAAGAGTCGGTGGTGTGTGTACTAAAATGGAGCTGCGAACGAGGTGAGGATCTGTGTGAGCAGCGTGTTATGGGAGATGGTGTCGAAAGGGGGACCGAACGAACAGATAACGCAGCTGTGGCTCTGGAGGCTGCTCCCTCCACCGCAGCGTGCTGTACCAGAGAGTGGGTGGTACATTTCTCTCTCTCTCCCTCTCTCTCTCTCCCTCTCTCTCTCTCTCTCTCTCTCTCTCTCCTCTCTCTCCTCTCTCTCGCCTCGCCTCTCGCGCCGAGTTTATCTGTGCTTGCTTGCGTGCGTGACTCACAGACATTGTGACTCAATCCACCTGCACAAGGTGTGGGAGGGAGGGAGGGAGGGAGAGAGGGAGGGAAGGAGGAGGAAGAAGAGAGGAATCGGTGTAGTGGTGTGTGTGTGTGTGGGGTGGGGTGGGGGGGGGGGGGGCACTAGAGGCCAAGTGCACGTGTTCACATGTTTACGAGATGCGGGGAAGTCAGCGTTGCTGCCAAAAGTTAACACGCATGCTCTCTCTCACACACACACACACACACACACACACACACACACACACACACACACACACACACACACACACACACACACACACACACACACACACACACACACACACACACACACACACACACACACACACACACACACAGCTGTCAAAACCAAGCCTGTCTGAATCCAGAACGGGGATGGAAACATCCTTCCCTCACTCTCACTCTTTCCCCTATTCCCTTACTCTCCCTCTCTCTCCCTCCCTCCCTCCATCCATCCCTCCCTCTCTCTCTCTCTCTCTCCTCAGCAATGGCAGTGTTATGAGCCTTGTGGGAGGGTAACGACGGTGAGACAATGTTGAGAAGAGCACTGAAGAAATCAATCATGAGCCTCTTTCCCTTTTGCACCTGGGAGCTGCTGGCTGCTGGGGAGGTGGGGGAGGGGGGGGGTTGAAGCCGGGGGAACTGCGCTGGAATGTGCATGTCCAATGCTAGAGAAATGAAAAAGCACTCCGGTTTCCTTTGGAGGTCCTCCCCCGTCAAGACCGCTAACAGGAGCCGAGAGGCCGCTCCACTCCACGGGCCACGTGGATGGACGACGCGCTGCCAAAGTGACGACAGAGGCTTTTGCGTAGTTCGTCACCGTCAGGCTCGCTGCAGTGGACACTAGGGTCTGCGTGTGCTGGTCTACCGTTTCGGTCGTACATTTCAACTGAGGAAATGAAGGGGTCGGCGATGACAAGGACAGGGGAGTTTTGCACCTTAAGTAGTCTGCACACTGGGTGGACACACACACACACAGAGAGAGAGAGCGAGAGAGCGAGAGAGAGAGAGAGAGAGAGAGAGAGAGAGAGAGAGAGAGAGAGAGAGAGAGAGAGAGAGAGAGAGAGAGAGAGACTAAAGACACTTTGGAAAACTTTTGATAAAGGTGCCTGAGACCAGAATGAGGACAGACGTCAGCGTTGAATAACATTTATTTATGTGGCCAAATATATCCTGTTGCCCCACTAAGACTGCACGTCTGCTTTGTCTGTGGCAAACAGCAGGTCTCACACTGAAAGGGATATTCACAACAAGAGCGCTGCTGACAGCTTGTCAATACTGTGTACTCAAGAGTGCTGCGAGTGTGACACACTTGCATCCATGGCTTAGCATGTTCAAAGAACAACAAAAAATAGAGGGGAAAAAAAAGATTTCAGCTCTGTGCTTCAAAATAGAAGGTGCGAAATTAATTAATGGATGAAAAACAACAACGTTGTGAAGGAAGCTGATAAGTAAATCCAGTCACTTGTAAAATCAGCAACATCTGGTCAGTAACAACCACACCGTTAAAACACTAATCTGTCTTTTGCCTTAGGCAGGGCGGACGTCTTGCCAGCGTGGCTAAAAGCATTAAGACCAAACTCTGCTTGACAGCAAACCTAACAATGTGATATGTGGAAAATAACCAATCCGACTGTGAACTGATGACTGCTCCTCTGCGATAGGACAGAAATAATCAGAGGCTCAAAATTATGTTTTATTTATATCAAAGTCCTTCTAATGAATATTTCAACTGAAATGGATTAGTGTTCCCATTGTGATGACTTTAGATTGGTACAAAGATGTGGTTTGTCAGCAGACTTTTCCAGAAGGCTTTTAATGTTGTTTCTTTTTTTTCCTTTTTAACAGATTCAGATAAGACTAGGAACTTTCCCTCAAGCACCAGCCATCATGGATGCAGCCATCAACATATTCATCTCAGAATACATCACTCTGTGCAAATTACTTTCATAAAGTCATTTTTACCAGGGGCTCCACTTGTTGTTTCAGCTCTGCGGTTGCCATGGAGACCAAGGAACAGCAGGAGTGGGAGGGGTGGCGGTAATGGAGGAGGCAGTGGTTGGTTGGTTGGTTGTGGTGGTTGTGGTGGTGGAAGTGGGGGGGCTTCTGCCACGCCACCTTTTCCCTCAACAGACTTACAACATGTTTTACGCTTCCAGTGATTCGAAACAGAGGCATGGCAGAAAAAAGGCACCAATCCACCCCAACCCACCCACCCACACACAACCCATTCTTCCGCACAGAGATAGCGCCTCTAGCTGATATGGCATTTAGCCCTGTGTCTGTTTGTCTAAGAAAGGCTAATGTTTGCTGAGCCATAGCCCTCAGCTTTGGCTCAGATCTTTCCCAAGGCCCCAAGGTTTCCATTAAAAATACTTGTGCTCAGAATTTTACAAGAGGTGCTTCCGAATCACTGGAAACGCATCAGCCTCCCCTTCTGTGTGGGCGGACAATTCACTAAATGCACCGAGCGACTATCCACCTCCAAATGTACTCACTGTTCACTGCTATTACTTTATCAAAACGCAATGGGCATAAATATTCAGCAAGGAGAAACACATTGGAGTACATGCAAATCGACCAGGCCAGTGAATTAGTATTATTTGGCCCGAGGCAACGTCTGACATATTACGCTTACTGCAGGTACAAATGCACAGGGATTGGGCTGGAAGTGGGGGGGGGGGCTGATGTAATGTAGCACGGTAGCTGTGTGTTTGATGCAATATATTAATATGCAAATATTACACCATTAACAATAACGTGCCGATAGAGCCACAACCCAGCCTTTCTGTTTTAGGCGTGGGTCAGTGCTCATGAGTGTCAGATTTATCACACTTACAGCTGACAGAGTTGTTTGTTATTGCAGACACACACAATTACGATTATTTCCAGCCAATCGGATAATGGCAGTTTGACCACAGTTCCAGATAAGAGGACAGGAAAAAAGGGCTGGCCAGGCTGGTGTGGTTTTGTTTTTTTCATTCAAACAAGTCTTAGTACCAGTGACTCTGAACTTTAGACACATGAACTAAATGGCTGTTTCACTCCAGTGACAAGTGACAACAAGCAAGCCAGAATACCACCGCAGAAGCCGGATTGTTGTCGTGACCAACGCCTTGGACCTGTGAGCAGTGCAGCAGAGCAGCTTAACCAAAGTCTATTTTCTATCCCCGCCAAAAAAAAAAAAAAAAAAAAAAAAAAAACCCAGCACTTAAAATTTGTGAAGTGGCAACAGAAATAGAAATGGTCAGGTCTGTTAGACACATTGCTGTGTGAAGACATTGGTAATGACGTACGCACTGTGTCTCCAAACAGACTCCTCAAGTCGTTAAAAAGCAAAGTTATAGTCTTTGAGGCTTGTCTTAGGTTGTCACTCTCAGTTCCTCTCAGCATTCTCAGGCCAGTAACAGCACATAGCACCCAAAGACCAAAGGGAGAGGAGCGCGAAATACCATCTATAAATAATACATCTCTTTTCTTCAGTCTCGTCGACAGAGAAAGAGACACTCTACCAGATAGCTTCAATATTTGATGAGATATACACCAGATCATGGGAACACGGTTATGCAAATGACCCATCAATGAAACACATTACCTGGAGGAATAAGGAATGGCGCATAATCGTCCTTTAAACTTTAATGATGCATACACAGGCAGACAGTCGAGAGGAGCCGCACAATTAATGTTTAAATTTAGCCTTGTTGCAAGCGACACGCTCATCAGGCTGATTTGCTATTCAGCACACGCCAAGCGAGCGACCAAAAAAAAACCCCACCTCATCAGGAATCTGGCAGTATATTTTTCTCTGATTTCCCCCCCCCCCAACCACCCCCCCCTCCACCATCACCAACTCAAAACACTGCTGAATGTTTAAGTCTCGTGTCCAAGCCTCCTAGACTTCCTTATAGACCAGACAAAAAAAAAAAAATGCCCTACTAGACACTGCTGAAGCCAGACTAAACCCCTGCTATCAAAGGAGCCACTCAAGAAGAGAGCTGGCAGCTTAATGAAGTTCCCAAAGTCACTGGGTGGAACGGACTCCCGGGGTACTGTTCCGAGCGGACAACCGTGGCTGCTAGCATTGGCAACAGTGCCGGGGCTTCAGCCGCCACTGTTCAAAGGCAGGCTGAAACAGTTCCCTGGGGGCATTCCTGCTCATTTACGCTCCTCATAAGTGTTTCGAGTTCTGGCTTACTATCCTCAGCGAGGGTGTACTGTCATGATTTCATTCAAAGGGGTTGTTCCTCGGAGAGAGGCTCCCAGGCCAACACTTTTAGCATAATCGCACTGACGCTAGTTAAGAAGAGGCAGATTAGTCAACACGCCCACATGACACATCACTGTCTCAAGAAATGGTGTTTTTTTTCCCCCCAAGGCAGCGTCGGCGCCAATCCTGTATGCTTATAGGGGAATGTTTGAGCTTCTGTGTTTGTCAAATGTGAGTGCTTTTTCCTGAGTATTTCATCATCCGCACACAGAGAACAGAGAGGCAAACAAAATGGGAACTCCACAGTTCAAAGAGGGCTAGATACAGTACTATGTTTAGATGGTCACAAATGCATTTTCTCAGAGGAATGCCGGTGACACACCTGGAGTCTTTGCACAACCAGTCAAGGAAAACAGCTTCTGTATCTTCAAGCAAAATCTCTGTGACGTGTTCACTGATCGTGAGCACACCCATTTTGGCATTTTACAAGAACTGAGAATGAGGACATAAAAGTTTAATTGCTGCAATATGCCAGGCTGCACAAGTAGACGAGATATGACACGCTCGTTTGTACAGGTACATTCAAATCAAAGCAGAATTTCGGAATTGTTTCTGCAATTTAACACTGACTCCATGTTACACCAGAACTTGTAACTTTCAAAAAACAACTCAAACTAAATTCTGTGTGTGAGCAAACACTGTGTTGTTCACAGGGTTGGTTCACACATCTAAACCGCCTCTTTTTTTTTTTTTTTTTAGATACCACAAAACGTAAGCCATACCTTGATGAAGCCAAGTTTTTTAGAACCTTTTTAGAAGTCCAGTCAACAGCATAAATACCAAAGCACAAACCCAACCAAACACACACACACACACACACACACACACTCACATACCCAGTATATGACACTCCTGGGTCTTAGCCAGTTCTATCTTTACAGTGCTCAGCACCAAAACATATTGAGACGAATATCATGACCATAGCCTCTGAGCCCACTGTTTGAAGGAAAGAAACATGCAGTCAAAGCTGTCCTCAGTCACAGAAACAGCAACGGCCCACAGTTCTGCACTACTCACCCAAAAGCATGACTGGACCATGTAAGGTCTGAGCCGGGCTTGCGGAGAGCTGGAGGGAGATATCCTCAGTAAACCTCAGCAAAGCACCACCGCTGACCTGTTCACTCAGCTTTGCACGTCTCCGACGCAGCAGCGAGAGAGAGAGAGAGAGACAGAGAGACAGAAGCAGAGAGAGAGAGAGAGAGAGAGCGGGAAGACCGCGCACGGAGGAGCGACTGAAGCCTGCAGGGAGCGGAGGGTGTCTGCGGAGGGAGAGAGCGAGGAGAGCGAGACTCCCTCAAACAAAAAAAAGAACACAAAGGAGAGAAGGGGAGTGCGCAAGAGAGAGAGTGAGAGAGAGAGAGGGGGAGAGGGAGAGGGAGAGAGAAAGAGAGAACCGTGCTGTTGGCAGCTGCGGAGAGCGAGCAACCGAGTGAGCAGCGTGGAACGCTTGACGAGAGAGAGAGAGAGAGAGAAAATGAGAGAGAGAGAAAGTGGGGAAAAAAAAGAAAAACTAGGTCACTCTGACGTGATTCTGATGTCGGAGAAGCATGGAGTAAAGGGGACAAACATACACACACACGCACACACAAAATGCATTTCTTTATCTGAAATCGCGAAATTGACAGAGCGCAGTGTTATCGTCTGGGAGTACACATTGAATATGAGTCAATCAGCTTTTACGTGCGCTGCACCTGGCTCTGATTCAGCAGCGAGGAATCTGGATCTCGTAAATCAGCCGTTGCAGCCCAGGCCCCCTGACTGTGTGCATGCTCCGTGAGCGCTAAAGGGGGCTGGCCCGATGAAACAATGTTACAGGACACGGGCGTCAGGGAGTAACGAGAGAGAGATGGAGGGAGAGAGTGATAGACAGACAGAGAGAGAGAGAGAGAATGGGAGAGAGAGAGAGAGATAGAGAGAGTGCAAGGTAAAGGGCGAGGAGGGAAAGGTTGGGGGGGCAAGAATGTTTGTGTCAACATGGGCTCCAGACAGCAAACGCACCGTAGCACCGAGTTCAGGGTGTGGATCAGCGGGAGGTATGAGGCGCGAGGTAAACCAAACTCTACGTGTGCAACCTTGCGTGCTGACAGACGGTAATGTGAACCGCTTGCCATCCGATGTGTGGGGTAAATATGCGCTGAGGTAATCGCAGCCTCTCTGGCGACGACCGGCGCAGCACTATTCGGCACAGTAGCACCGGCGATTGAGACTTCAGCGGCGCGGCTGAGACGGTTCCTTGGGCGAAGCAAGTGCATCACATTTGGCCTGTTTCAGGCCCCCTCCTGGGAGCGCTTTGAGTAGCCTACAGAGAGCTAACGCCACAGTTTGAATGCGACGGCAGAGTCGAGGTCACGTCTCTGAACCATGGCTTTTTCAGACCTCAAAGCCTTTCGTCGAGGGTGTTGGGTTTCCGCCGGGAACATTTCGAGAGAAATTAGACAGAATGCTCGACGATCATGTTACTTGACAAAATACTTTGGGGCTTGTGACTGGAGCAAGGGCCTGGCATCCAAGAATACAACTGCACATGGCGTGTAAATCCCGCGGCTTACAACCGGGGGAGGATGACCAGCGCGGCTCGTCTTGTGCCGCACCAAGAGAGACAGCTGAGGAGGGACCGAGAGGATAAAGAGGACGGGCCACCCAAAGGCGGCCAAATCATCTCACAATGGAAATCAATTACCGTCAGGCACGCTAATAAATGCCATTCGTCTCATGGAAGTCAATGCTTTAATGTACTTCAAGGAACAAATGAAGTTCATCTGTGCAAATAGGAGCCAAAGATAGACCTGTGTCACATTAGGCTCTGCATTGTGCCCTGCAAGGTATTCCTATCAGGGGCAACAATGTGTTTAGCTCCATGGCGCTGTGACATGGTCCTTTTGATTTCCCTCCGTTGACCCTGTCTTTTCAGGAAAGAGTGTTCGGAGAAAAGGCAACGTACAATTCTCTGAGCTCTGTCCTCTGTCCTCCTGATCGCTGTGCTAAATATTACTGCCGTTAAGGTGGATAAGGGGAGGGTAGGGGAGGGGAGGGGAGAGTGGGGGTGGGGGATATGGCGGGGCTGTGGGGCTGGAAAGGTTGCGAGGGTTATCACTCGCCTAGACTGACCTGCTGATGTGATTTATGTCATGGGGACAGTGCCGTCTACATGCTGCATTTCAGCAGCTGTGAACTGTCCCCAGCTCTGGTTACAGGCACCGCAAAGGCCGAGCTTTACAACGGCCGATCACTTAACAGATCGCCTGTGTTACCATCAGGCAATATCACTCTAACCTTTCTCTGTTTACACCGACATGCAAAGCTAAGGAGTACCTATAAATAATCGTACATTTTGGGGATATTTTCCACTGACAATACAATTTATGTTGCCTTACATTCCCAAACTGCACAGCATGACGTCTCCTATTTCAATCGCAAGCGTGTAAGTCGGCATATATTATGACACTTGACGGACACGACGACCGCTTGCCACAACGTTAAAACTACAACAGTGTTTAATGGGTTCGTTCAGCCCTGTTGATGTCACCGGCATTAATTTAGCACTGCTGAGCTAAGGACTTTAGCCTCTTGTCATTGTCCAGGATAATATAGTACGTGCGAACACAGTGGCATCACATTTAATATCTTCAGCCACCATAAGCAACCCCAGAGGCCATCATGGGCATCATAAATAACTTTCTTTATTCCGGGGATCCGGGAGACTGGCCACAGACAAGGGCATAGACAGGCAGCATGAGGCCATGTGTCTCCTTCCAGACTTATTGCGCGGAGTCAATTACCCAAGTGTCAGGTGGCCAGATGTAATTAAGATAAAACAGGTGCCTATAATCCATCCCATTATATCCATTTAAGATTTCAGGTGTCGCTGCCCAGGATATGGATTAATGGACTTTCGGAATACAGAAAGGCGAGAACTGTATCTGGGCAATTTAAAGTGAGAAATGCCAGCGAGGCCAAAAGCATTTCAACAACCCAGCGAGTGTCCTGAATATCCGGTCTCATGAATTATGAAACGTGCTTTAGTGCGACGAGGAAGCACTTCAGACGAAATATAAATTTCTAATTTCACATAATTTCCTTTCCCAAACCTTAAAATGCCACTGGAATGATCCAAGGGAGTTTGTGCATGGAGTTTGCACATGAAGTAATTTTCTTCAAAGAAATACTGTGTTTATTTGTTTATTTTTGTCTGAACTTTTTATATGCCAGAAAGGAGACTAAAAGACTGGCGAATTGGCTTATTCAAAATGGCAAAACCTATTTGTCCATGGACACAGTGGAATTGGAATGAATAAAAAATGTCAACAGGGGGTAGAGATAGAAAGCACAATATCACTGCAAAGATTCCAATCACACTAAGACAAACTTCCTGGTGCACCATGGCATTATTGAGTATCTTTGCTCTGTTAGATATCAGCCACTATCACATGTTTGCAGTGTAGGAGGTGTCCAATACAAACAGAGACTGCCCTGTGGAAAGAGTTTGCTTTGTGTCCTAATGGACCATACCAGGACTCGTACTATTGAGATTTGCGGCTGGATAATGTTCTTTAGCCACAGGCCAACGAACAGAACCGGCGCGGCGGCTGAGCTGAATTCATGTGTGATGACTTCCTGCGCACATTTATTTCTCCGTTTAAACACATGCCGCGCATACATTCAAGGGTCACGATGAAAACACATGTTCAGGCATTTCATTTCAGTAGCTAAGAGAGGAGTCGTCGTGGTGCTGAGGGAAAAGGGCAGAGTGTTTGGCCCGCGCCGCGCCGAACGGCAGGAATAAATTGAGCGTTTGTTTGTCTTTTGACTTTGCTTAATCACAGTGTTCATGTTTGAACTTCAGAGGGTGACGGATGAAAATCTGCTCCATGTTTACCGATGAAAACAAGTCATGCACGAAAGCGTTTGAGGCAATTTTGATCTGATTAAACGATAGCTCAGGCAAAATGGCAAGAGAGAGAAAAAAAAGCCGCACTGCCCCAAGAGTCAACACCATGGCAATCATGGTACAGACCTTTACTATGAGATCAACCATGTCTGCACCTCGGCTGGCTGGCATTCAGGAGACACAGAAAACCACCCACACCTTGCAAGAGCATATTAATAAGTCATACAGTTCCACAGCACGGGGTTGTGGAAATGTACATCTGCGCTGCACTGAAATAAACTTCTAAAAAGCACAGGCATTCTTGAATCATGTATATTTAATCACTGGTCTACTTCTTCATTTCGGACATTTTTTTTTTTATTTTGCATCTCAGGAATGAGCCCTCACAGAAGGCAGCCATCCTTGAGAGCAATTTCCTCCAGCCCGCCGCAATTTGCCTCAGACATGCAAGACAATATCAAATCAATTGGTGTGGTACAGCGGCCCTAAATGAGAGATGGCATACACATTGCATTAATGAAGCCCAGCTCAGTCTCCATACCTCACTGGGAGAGCAGAGTCCCGGAACCACTCACTGCTGGCCCTGACAGGATTCTTCCGCACATTAGAGATCAAAACACGGAGGAATGTGCACCGCCTGTCCCCTCTCCGCTCAATTCCTCTCAATTTCAACCAGCTCGCCCCTCCCTTCCTTAAAATCTCTCTGTCTCTCTCTCTCTGTTTCTCTCTCTCTCTATTGCTTTCTCTCTCTCTCTCTCTCTGGTGTTTCCTTGGCCTTCTACTGCACTCTTTCTTCTCTCTCTATCTCTCCTTCTCTCTCTCCTTCTCTTTCTCGATCTCCTGCCTGTCCTTGCTGCAAGCTACTTTTCACACCTCTTTGCCTTTGAGAGCTCTGGCACATATAGGGCGAGTCTTTTGGGAGGGCTGGGATACGTGCCACCGCTGGCTGGACCTCCTCGCCATGCTGAGCCCCGGAGCGCTCAGATTACCAGCGTTGGAATTTGTCATCGCCATCTGACCTGGAGGGGTTTCTCGTTGATTGGAATGATCACCCGTGTCAGGTGTGGCACAACTGCTTAATCCCGCAGCAATTTCCTCCAGTCGGAGGGCCGAACATGTAACACAATACCCCGCCACCCCACACTAAGGCTAACACCATAAAGACAGCAGAGAGGGAGAATGTGGGAGAATGAGAGAGAAAGAGAGAAAGAAAGAAAGAGAGAGAGAAAGAGAGAGAAAGACTGCTGGAGGGCCAAACAAGAGAACCGGAGATGGCTGTATTGATACCAGACAACCTGACAGAGAGACAACAAGGCCAGCTTTGAACTTAATCTCTCAATCTCCATCTTCCCTTTATCTCTCGTACAGCTGCTGTCTTTTCAATGTGGCCTTTCTTGCTGAAGTCAGATCTTTTCAAATTTCCTATTATCTTTTTATGGAAAAGGTCCTGGGTTGTGAATCAAATACATTTGAATTTCCACGGCCGCGCGGCCTGTTACAAATCAAGCCATAACAATGCATCTGCAAATAATCGCGTTAAAAAACTCAAATGCCAAAGCTTCGTGCACAGGTCACTTACGGTTTCAAACATTCGCGGAGAAAGAACACTTATCATGTTAAATGATCTGTGGTATTAAAAGGCCTAGAGACATGAGCCCGACGCAGGCCTCCTGTGAAGAACCTCAGCCTCAGCAAAGCAATTCAATGCAAGCGGAGAGGCCAAGGCACCTCTCTGTGTAATTTAGCCATCTAAAAATCGAATCGTCCTATAATTAGCTCTTAAAATGTCCTCGAAATCACACCTATAAACACCACTCTCCAGCTGGCTCGCAACTGTGATTTTGGAGCACGATTTCCACGCACTGTTTAAGCAACACTGGCAGCCGCAGTCTTGCACCAGCGCTTCATCAAAAATAGATCTGAGGAGCCAGCGGGCCCCATGATCTCGCAGGCAGGCCTTAAAAATACAGGGGCTCCTGTGTGGGCCCTGTGAGGGACCGGTGCTCGGACGGAGAGTTCAAATTCGACACCAAATCCCTTGAAGTGCATGCCTTATTTCACACGCCCGGATTCGAACATTAGCCGCTGATGCTCAGAGGTATTAACATGGCGTAATCCTGGGTGAGGGCACAGTCGAGCGCAGAGGCGCTGAACGACAGCAGGCCGGGCCACTGGGGAGCATTCGAGGGCAGACTAACTCACAGAGGTTTGGCCGGTTCCAACTGTACAGAGCGGCACAGAGCGCAATGCAGGGGAAAGGGGCAGGCGAAGGGTGGTGTTGGTGGTGGTGGTGGTGTGGGGGAGGACTATGAGGCTTGGTTGGCCTCAATCTGCCTGACAAACGGAGCCATCACATCCCATCTGGAGTCCCCTCCTGTTACGGTCCCACGTTGCCAGTTGTCCTCCGTGCGTGGCCCTCCCGAACGGCCCCCACTGCCAGAAGTCCCTCCGAGGCCCCGTAACAGCAGCAGCAGCAGCAGCAGCAGCAGCGTGGAGTAGCAATAGTGCTGCTCACATCACAGCTCCCTCCCTGGGGGGGCCTGCGGTGGCAACGGAGATCGCCTTACAGTCCAGTCCCGCAGCTGGGATCCTCGAGCAAAGCGCTAGCAATGCCAAGGTCACGGGGTCAACGGGGATCTGGAGTACTGATAATAAAAATGTCCGCCGTCGCTGCACTTTAGGCCACTCCTGACCAGAGCATCTGCTAAAGGACTAAATGCAAATACCATGCCATACGCTCCCAACCCCTAAAGTCACTGTACACTCGGCTTTAAGTGGATGTACTCGGGTCGGAAAATGTGAGCATATACCCATAGACTGTGGAAAGGATGCAGCCAGATCAATTCCAGTCAGCTACGATCTGGTCTGTGTCACAACAATAAAACAGTATTTCTTTAGCAGACATGACACAGATTTCAAATAGTTTAGGGGCTCCTAGTGATGAAGGTAAAAACCAATCCATGGTGTACAGTATGCTAATTCTTGGAAATCCATATTTCGTTTTTATGAACACAACTTTATTCAAAACAAAGGCATAATCCTAAAAGGTAATCTCACGAAAATGATTCCAGTCAGACCAGACAATATCACACACTGATTCTGCAGAGAAATGAGTCATCCAGATAAGTACTATCTCTTACAGAAGCATCCAGAATTTCCCCCGTTTGAGGATCGCTTGCACACTCCTAAACATGACACGCATCACAGCAGATACCAAAGAGTACAATGAGCCATAGAGTTTGTAGGGAAAGAAACATGAGGCAATTCCGATGCAATTACCTTTTCCGCGCCAGACGGAATGCCAGGCCTCAGACAAACTGCTGTGTCCTGTTTTGCAATTTACACAGTCTCTCCTGCGTGAGTGGCAGATACTCTGGGCAGTCATAAACCTCAGAAGCTGGCAAACGGCTGAGATGGAACAGTGCCATTTTATTTTGCATTATCAATAGCTACTTCGCTGAGTAGTTGTGGTGGTGGTGGTTGGAAGCATGGGAAATTGAGTGTGCGTGTGAAAATTCAAAAAGCGTACACAAAAACTTGGGGCCCACAACAGCTCTCTCTCCACAAACACCTTCAATTTCCTTCCACAACTGGCATGTTTCAGCTGGTGCGCTTGTTATCACAGCGTGTATATACAGCATATCAGTAACATGCCACACAAACTTCACCGAGCGCTTTTGAGAGGTGGAAAAAGGGGACTCTTCAGATGTTAACAGTTCAGTTGCAGACTATTACGGTTTTAATCGCCTTTCACTTAAACTCAGCAGGCTAGTGAGGAGGGGAGTGCCTCAAGACAAAGTGCCATAAGATGGAAAGCAGGTGTTGCTGTTGCTTCAGCTTTCATGGGGAAGGGATCTCCTTTTTTTCTCATTCGGTTTTCTTTTTTTTGACTTTAAATTTTTTCTCTTACGGTCGGTCCCCTTTTCCCAGTTTCTAATCTCCTCCATGTGTGACACTTTCTTGGGGGATGAAAATGAGTTTGGACTTAATGCTTGGAAATGTGCTCCGGAGCCAAGAGTTACAATCCTCCCCAACTTCACGGACGAGAGCTGCAGGTTTGCACCGTGACATCATCCCCGAATAACATAAATTCGGAAAATTGATTCCAGATAATCCTTGAGAGGGCGCTCCAAGGAAAACCGGCAGCCGTTGACGTATTCCAGCGGAGCCGAGAGAGGAATTGAAATTAAAGAATTTCCTCAACTAAACTCGCAGGCCAGAGATGCAAAGGTCTTCTCAAATCCTCGCCCCCCCTGCCTTCCTCCATCCCTCCCCACTTCCTGTTCCTCTCACGCCTTTGCAAAAGTACGTACCCAGAGGACCCTTTTTGCTCCGCTCTAATGAAGCAAACATGTCACCCATCCAAGGATAAAAACTATCAACAAAAAAAAAAAGAACAAATGTGAAAACAGAGGGTGATGCAGTCATGCAGAAGAAGTCACACATCTTTGTGCAAAAAAAATCTGGTGCTGTTCAAGATAAATTTGTATCAAAATTATCCAAATCGAGACACATCCCGCCCGGGAACAAAAATTATCCAAATCTAGACACATCCCGACTGGGAACAAAAATGGTCCGAATCTAGACCCATCCCGACTGGGCCTGCCTCACTGAACCATTGTGTTTGGGCCCTGCGGTGGGATCCTCTGAGGTGCAGAGCTCAGGCTAGGAGATGAGGACTGACAGTGTGCATGCCCCTTTGCCCAGACGGCTGCCCGCAAACTTGTTTTTTTGGAACGGCCTCTTTGGCTTTGGCTAGCACAAACAACGAGGACATCCACACAATGCGTCCCCTGCTGCATGAAAAGGAAGCGACGGCCTCGGATTGGACGAGTAACAATGTGCTCTTTATGTACTGCCGGTCTGATTATGACAGGCCATTATTAGGGTTTCCACCACTGCGGTCCAAAGCCTCAGCGCTGTCATCCCCTGGGTCATGTTTCAGACTCAACTTCTCCATTTGTACCTTATTAAGCAGCATTTGTTTTGATTTGTCTTTTTTTTTTGCAGAGTTTTCCAAATTTAGGACCCAATTCTTTTTACGCTCCAATGGGTTCACTCACAGACCACTTTAATAGGGTGCAGAGAAATGCAGATAATGTTATCCTAAGACACAGAGTGAAAGTTACCTAATACAGTTCCATAGGCCACTAAGAATAAGCGGTATGCCAGTTGACCTCACAGTACTGTAGCTATGCCCCTATAAAAGTGGCTATAAATTCAAGGCAGCTGCGTGTCTCGTGAATAGCCTCTGTTGTGGTTCAGATATCCAAGAGATAAGAACTGTCAATCCAGAACAGCTGAAAACGCCATTAATCAAAGTCCCTGCGCAGGTAGCCAAATCTTTTGTGGAGCCCCCACAATAAAGAAATTATCGACTGTTGAAATCTCGCCACTATAATTAAGCCTTTCAAATTGAATGCGTTTCATTTGAGAAAGTGAATATCCCTCCCTTTCATCCGTCTTTTATCGTGCTTGTGTGAAGATTAATTTATGAAGATGAATTTAGACGCCGGCTGGCACATGACAAAAGCTCAGAGCTTCCACTTCCTGCATTTTCGAGAGGCTCGTGGTCATGATCTCTGTCCCTCATCCCTGCTGTGTTCTCTGGGTAATTGCATTAAGTGCAGCGCTACCTCATATTTTTCTTCCATGCAGGAAGTTACAGATTCCCCTCCATTAAGGTAAAAACAGCTCACCTAGGCTAATGAAAAGTTTAAGGGTTATTTCAGACCCTTTTCACAGAAGTGCACACACTCAGACTTACACATACATCCACATAATCACCCACACACACAACCACTCACCCACCAACACATAAACACACTCACGCGCACACACACACACACACACACACACACACACACACACACACACACACACACACACACACACACACACACACACACACATGCACCAACAGAAGTGGAGTGGTTTACAGAGCTGGAAATCATGACTAATACGAATAAAGTAACTAATTGGGCAGACAAAAATTCTAACCCTTCATTACACACATTGATATCGGAATATACGGCAGAAAAACATAAGTGTGCAAATTAATTTGCAAAATCAACACAGGCTCAACGGAAACCTCTACAGAAGACACTCCAAAAGTGCTCCAATTATCTCCAAGAGGCTCTCAGATATAAACTGCATTTAAATCACTGCAAAACAGTCAAAGAACTTGGGCTTTCAGAACCCTCTCAGTTGGACTGTGGAGAAGAGCTCTGAAACAAAATTAGATCCGTTTTCCAGTGTTCATATATCTTGTGCATAGCAATCTGAGTGCAGGTATCTGTGTAAAATAAAAACATACTGGGATTTCTCACAGATAGCCTATAGCCTCTAGCCTATAGCATATGATTCTCTTCAAAGAAAAAGTTAAAAATGTATTTCCGGGTGTTTGTAGTGACAATTCTCTTCCAGAGATTAAAGTGATTCTACACATCCATTCTCAGAAGAGTTCCAGTGAGCTCACATGGCAAACTAATACACTGTAGAAATACTAACTTACTATGCTTTCTGTCAAGCATGGTGACAAAGAGATGAAACTAAGAAGCAAGTGACAAGCCATCAAGCTCAATCACACCGAGACGTGATCATTAAAATACCAGATGAGAAATAAATGCTCTCTGCTACTATCAGCCCAGGCTGTGGTGGCCTTGCATAGCCCAGAGTGAAATTCATCCAAATGGTATTAAAAAGTCACAGATGACTGTGTCTTAGACAAACTGGCATGCCAGCTCGAATGTCTGAGTGACTAATGCTTAAGCAAGGGCCAAACTCATGCGGTATTCACGGCTCTGCTAAAAGGAGGGTGGTTTTGTCAAGCTGGATCAGAAAGCTGAGCCACATGAGAAGACTTGATGAGATTTCTTTTGACTGCTTTGTTCCCATAGCAGCTTCAATTTGGTGTCAGAAGTGGGGGGGGAAGAAACTGTGAGGAAAAATCTTATGCAAAACAATCCCCCTCTCGCTGGATTTATCCAGTGAGTCTCCCAGGGCTTGTGTTTTGGGAGAGAACAAAATGTAGAGCTCACCCAGGTACCAGGCCGACTGGTCTTGGCCAGAGATTTGGTCAGCGGTGCCAGGGAGCTCAACCTTGACCGAAGGGGAACATTCCTTCAGGACAATGATCCCAAGTATTCATCCGAACCTACGAGTACGAGGTGACGCTTAAATGAACTCCAAACAAATGCTCTCATCTGGTCATGGCCAAATACCCCAACAGAACATGGGCTTCTTACCGCGGCCTTTTCCCTCATCACCACACTAAACACGCTCGAAAAGCTCAGCAATCCCATTAAACTCTGCATGAGCCACAATAACAAATGTATTCAATTATTCAAAGCCCCATTATGAAGCATTTGCTTTGTTTTTTTGCGTTTTTTTCCCCTCCAATTGTACTGCCCTGCATCACTGTAACAGTTCTGCTAATGCGGTGTAAACTGGGCACCTGCCATCATCAGCGAAATGGAATACGACAGTTTTCTTCGCTTATCCAGGTTCACTAGATGGATTGTGCACCACAGTAAGGCTGCTTTATTCACTTTCTTTATATTGTGAACGTAATGACACGCTGTGGAACGCATAAATACAAACAAAAACAACTAACAAAATATGACTGACACTGACACTCCCTCTACACGCTTGCGAAATAACAAGCCATTTACAGATTGCAAAATGCTGCATTTTACCAAGCAAATTTTTACCAAACTCATTTTGAGACTTTTTATGAGTGCTACACAATTATGACATGTGAATCAGTCACAGATATATTTTAGTTTATGGCATGAAAAAAAAGTTGCTGCTCTAAATGATTCAGCTTTTCACAGATCCCCTCAAACTCCCTGCCTGAAAAACACCTTAACGAAAGCCGTTATTTTTAGCTGTGGCTCCGAATATAGTGTGTCTGTATCACTGGCCCTTGCAATCGGTGCCGTGATCTTAATTACATGAAGAATGATTTGAGGGGGTTGCCAGGACTGGCGTTTAAGATCTGCTCACTGGAAGGGCCTGAGGCTGATAAGCCGACAGACACACACACACACACACACACACACACACACACACACACACACACACACACACACACAGACACACAGAGACACACAGGGACATGGCTCCCAAGAGACTGCCTCTGTGTGCCTCAGTGGGAGACAGCTCTGTAGTCTGAGAGGAGAGACTGTGTACCTGGGCCACAACGAATCTCAAAGGGAATATCTAAAACGCACAATCAATTTATCACCAACAACAAAAACACTGCTCACATACTGTAGTAAATATACTAAAACACAAATACACCCTACAG
>NC_084997.1:11921320-11923820 GCF_963854185.1 Sardina pilchardus
CAGTCACTGCAACATGGTGACATTGATGGCTGATACAAATGAAATGACACGTTCAAAAAGGGAGGCTTATTTCCATCTAACGGGAGGCCGTCGCAAATCAGTGTGATTGGCAATTTAGGGGAGAAGGACTGACAGAGAGAGACGGAGAGAGAGAGAGAGAGAGAGGAGAAGAGAGGAGAGAGGGAGGAAGGCGAGAGCCGGAGAGAGAAAAGAGGAGCATCAGACAGACAAGGGTCCCCATCAGGCTTGACGGAATGAGGAGAAAAGTGGCTTGTGTGAGGCTGACACTCGTGAGTAAATGGGGGGCTGTGGATTAGGGCGACGCGAGCGCATAAGTCATCCAATAAGCCTCCGCCAGCGCGGGGGCCACTGAAAGCAGCCATTAGCTGCCAAACAGCATATTTGCCGCGGCGTAACCGAATAGTTCGCCCGGGCGGGCAAGTGCGTGGAGAGGAGGGGGGGGCAGTGTGCCTGAGCCGTTGGGGTAATGTCAACCCTCGGATATCACCGTTTCATCCAGTCATCGTTTTGAAGGTGTGGTGACACCTGCTCGTCCTTTAGGGGCCGCTTGTTTACGGAGGCGTGGGGGACATTTAAGACTCCCATGACCGAACACGCCGCGCACTCGAGCTGATGAGAGCTTGGCGCTGCTCTGCACTCACAAGCATCTTGCACCAGCGACAAGAATCTCAGTGGAAAGATTGAATTGAAATCAACTTAAAGGAAAAGCGCGAGTGGAAATTCGACGAGTCTCAAGATTAGCGTCGCTCTGGCCCCCCGAATGCTAACGAGGCTCACAAAAACAGACAGACGTGGGACTGGATTGGGCGCGCGGCTGAATGCGCGTCCCCCGAGCAACGGGCTTCTTGAGAGGGAAATATGTCCGAGTCGGCAGGCACGAGGTGATTACTCACGCCGGGGCCAAGGATGAACACAGGCCCGGGCGCTGGAAGGAGCTGACACCTACTGATAATGAAATGTCACGCGCCTCGAGTGGCTGTGCGTCTTTTTCTCTTGTTACGCCACCAGATAATGATGTGCTCCGGCAGAACCCCCCCCCCCCACACACTACACACACACACACACACACCGACGCGGCCGACTGAGGCTGTGCCGTGTTCCTCTCCTCGTGTCGACCTATCACAAGCCAGTCAGCGAGGCGCTCAGCCTGCTCGAAGGCAATCAAGATGGCCGAGGGAGGTCTTAATTACTAACGCACATACAATGCCAAGGTAAACTGAATTTATTATGGAACATGACCTCCCTCCCTCCCTCCCTCTCTCTCTCTCTCTCTCTCTCTCTCTCTGCTCTCCCCCCCTCCTTCCATCCCTCTCTCCCCCTCTCTCTCATCAACATGCCAGAATTAGCTCTTTACCTCAGCTTAGCGCTGTTTTCCTTCAGCCATCATTTTGCCATTTAGGTCTTTAAAAAAAGAGCACACACCCAGGCTTTGGGTTTTTTAATGTCTCCCTGACTGTCGTTGCGGGTCCACAGAAGGCTGGATAAATGGCTGCCCGGCTGGCATGGGCGAGCCTGGTGATATATGTATGGGTGGACAGTTTGATGGGTGGAGGGTTGTGACGGGGGTCTTGGCAGGAGGCAGCGGGCCCAGCGTCGGGGCAGGTCAACCCGGGCCTGCCACGGAGAGTTAGGCAGCGAGCACACAGAGACGACTGGAGCCCGCGCCAGTGAAAGTGAAGTCAGCTCCTGCCAACCTTAAGCTGCTTAATGAGAGCGAGAGAGAGAGGGAGAGGGTGAGAGAGAGGGAGAGAGAGAGAAAGGGAGAAAAAAAGGATGAGAGAGACAGACGGAGCGAGGGGGGGAGAAAGAAACGAAGGGAGGGAGGGATTGACAGAGAGACAGAGCGAGAGAGAAAGAAAGAATGAGAGGAAAAGAGACAGACAGCGATAGAGAGAGGGAGGGAGGGAGGGAGGAAAGGGAACGAGAGTGAGAGAGTGAGAGTGTGACTGTGCTGCCAAGGTATTAGAGGATCAACAAAATGTTGCTTTTCGCCGTGTCTGTGTTGCGTGCTGAGGCAGTGCGTGTGTGCAGATGCGGGGCTTTGTAGTCCCTCTCACCCTATGAAAGTGTGTGCAATACGCTGTAATGGAGCACCACAGAGAGGCCTTCAACTACAGGAGACAGACACATGCAGAGAGGCTTATCACACGCTTTTTTTGTCACTGTTAATGTATATGCACTCTCTCACACACACACACACACACACACATCTCTCTCTCACTCACTCACTCACTCACTCTCTCTCTCTCTCTGTCTCTCTCTCTCTCTCTCTCACACACACACACACACACACAGAGAGAACACCAAATTCATTTTTCAACATCAAAGTGAAACCACAGGAGCCATTATTCAGCCGATGAACTTAAGTACACAGGGAACATTCACCGACGAAAAAAAAAAAAAAAAAAAAGCCCATATGAAATTACCCATGCATGGCTTATTGTGCCCCCATTCTGTACAATGCAGAATGTCATTGGGC
>NC_084997.1:11928820-11938820 GCF_963854185.1 Sardina pilchardus
TATGTGTATGTGTATGTGTATGTGTATGTGTATGTGTATGTGTATGTGTATGTGTATGTGTATGTGTATGTGTATGTGTATGTGTATGTGTATGTGTATGTGTATGTGTGTGTGTATGTGTGTGTGCATGCGTGTGTGCATGCGTGTGTGTGTGTGTGTGTATGTATGTATGAGTGAGAAAGAAGAAAGCAGAGAGATAGAGAAAGAAAGAAAGACAGAGAGAGAGCGGTATAGCTGGACTCTGGAGCGCTCTTACCTGTGCTTCCAATGGTGCACACGGAGCCGCTGAGGCTGCTGCTGCTGAGCGTGAGCGTGGTGGACAGGGCGGGCGGCGCGACGGTCACCGCCGGCGGCATCTCGCCGTTGTTCAGCTGCTTGACGCGCTTCAGGTGCGACTTGCCGTTGTAGTGCACCTGGGCCTGGGCGGCCGAGTTGAGCTGGATGTTGCACACCTCGCACAGCGAGAACAGCAGCTTCTTCTTCTCCTGCTGCGGCGGCGGCTGCAGCGGCTGCATGTCGGCCTGGCCGTCCACCGGCCGCACCTCCTTCAGCTCCACGCAGGCACCGTACGGGAAGCACAGGCGACCGTTCTCAAAGAACTGCGTCGGGCTCAGGGGCGTCTTCATACCTGCCCGATCGGAAAGGAACAAAAAAAATCCCCAAATAAATTCATTAATTAATGATTCAAAAATTCAAGAAAGGTTAACAACACGACAAAAAAAAAAAAAAAAAAACACAATCAAACTGAACATGTCCGGCCCCTGTAAACGCTTTTTTTAAAAAATACTCACAGTCCTGACGCAACATTATCCTTTTTGTCCTTAACAGACCGATTAATGCCAGCCGCCCCACTGAATCCCTGTCATGTCAGGGGAGATTTGAGCGAGCGGAACGAGAGGAAGAGCACGACGCAGGCAGGCATGAGACTGAGCAGGTGCCCGCTCTCTAGCCCTCCCGAGCGGGTGAGAAGAGCTCCACCCTTCTTACGTGGCGTGGCGCGGAGTGCCGTGGCGTGGCATGGTGTCTCTCTGGGCAGCTGCCCCTCACAACTTGTGGAGCCGCGAAAAAGAAAGAAGGGCAGAGAGAGAAAGATGGAGAGATGGAGAGAGAAAGAGGGAGAGAGAGAGAGAGAGAGTGACTGCTGACTGACCTCCTGTGCCCATCTGTTGCCCTCATGAAGAGCCCAGCGCACATGCTGGCGACCCATGAGCATTACGCAATCTGCCCAACGCGCCACACACACTCACTCACTCACTCACTCTCACCCCCCACCCTCCCTCACACACACAAAGATACACACAGGAGCGGGTACAGGGCACTGCCACGACCTCCCATAGGAGAGCTGCGTGCCACCGCTTGCCTCTCGCACACACACACACAGAGGCTCCCCGCCGCCTGGCACATGACGGCGGCGCTGCCCGAGTGGCGCCTGCCCGCGTCTCTGCCACGCCAGGGGGCTCCGGGGTGATTAATTCCCAACAAATCATGCCGCCTCAGTGCACCGGGGCGCCCGGACATAATGGATGGTTTTAGCTGAGGAACAGGCAAGCGGCCTCTGGGAACTGGGAAAACTCAATGTGCTCTGTCTTTTAATATCATCTTCC
This sequence comes from Sardina pilchardus, assembly GCF_963854185.1. Lineage (NCBI taxonomy): Eukaryota > Metazoa > Chordata > Actinopteri > Clupeiformes > Clupeidae > Sardina > Sardina pilchardus. The sequence goes on from NC_084997.1 coordinate 11,930,425, forward strand.
GTTCCTTTTCTCTCTCTCTCACTCTCTTTCTCTCACTCTCACACACTCTCTCTTTCTTTTTGCCTAGCGCTGCAAATCTGTGGGGCCGTCTCTCTCGACCCCCGGCACGTCTGGGGATGAGCGGGAGCGCAAGACCGCCGAAAAAAGCCGGCCGCGCGGAGGCAGCAGTATTGGCGCGCCGAGCGAAAACCTAGCAGATGAGTCAGCGGACTCCAGGAGGAAGAGCGCTCTCTTCACATGGACGTGATATCTATTAAGCTGCCGTAGCAGCAATGGCCGCCTTCTCCCTCACCATCTCAACATTGTGTGTGTGTGTCTGTGGGTGTGTGTGTGTGTGTGTGTGTGTTATGTGTGCGTGTGAACGTAAAGGCAGAGGGCTCGGTGGCCATGTGTGTGTCCCTCTCTGGACAGTAATCCCTGTGACACAGGCCGTAATCTCCCCGGGCAGCTGCAGACCCTAATCCCTCGTCTCCCTGCAGATAAACTTCCACAGAACTTCTCTCCCGGGGGGCTCTCCGGCCATTCAGCTTCTATTTAGTCCCCAGCGACGCCAGCCACAAACACCACCACTGCCTCAGCAAACCTCCCCTCTGCACACAGGCATAAAAATAAAGAGAAAGAGAGATAGAGAGAAGAGAGGAAAATGCAAGCGAGGTACAATGACTTTCTTTTTTCCAGACATTATTTTTTTTTTATCCTCCCCCCCTACTGTTCTCATCCCTTCACTCTTCTTTACTCTGGTTGCTAAAGTTCCTGGGTTGGCCTAGTTTGGTGCTGGGGAAAGGAGGCCAGACTGTGAAGTCCTGCTGCAGAGGAGAGCCGAGCCGAGCGCACGCTGACCCGTATTCGCTGGCTGGGGAGGCAGACGTGTTGGGCTCTCTCTCTCTCTCTCTCTCCGGCTACGATCAATAATGGAGAGGAGCGACTGCTGCTGGCCTGCTGTGATGCAGCAAGTCCCCCTCATGAATAAACACACACACACACACACACACACACACACACACACACACACACACACACACACACACACACACACACACACACACACACACACACACACACACACACACACACACGTCTCATCAGAGGGCCTCCAGGCATCTTACATCTAACACTTCCAGAAGCCAACCAGTTATTGGGCTATTGCAACACACACACACACACACTCACTCATTTACTCTCTCTCTCTCTCTCTCTCACACACACACAAACTCATTTACTCAGACACACTTAGATGTTCAGAGAGGCCACCATGGTATTCAGGCCTTGATCATCCTCCCCATCCACACTGACACACATCCACACTGATGCCGTCCACAATAAAGCAGAACTCGACTCCATCTGAAGTGACATTAAGTGTTAAAACGCATCATCAAACTTGCATGCAGCGAAAGGGTTATTAGCTCGGCTCCCTTTTATATGCTAAACTTCCCCTTTTGACTGCGAGAGAGCAAAATATAGGCCAAGGTTTCCAGCCTTCCCTTGGTGCTTTGATGCCGTGGGATGCCTTAATATTCTCTCAACCTCTTTAGAGATCGCGTAATTGGGGTTAGCGGCTACTACGTATATACAAACTCCAGCACAGCGAGGGGCCCGGGGCGGTACAGTCACACCGCTCTTTTCCTTTCCAAGAAATATGCTGAGCAGGTGAACATCGGCGGAAAAAAAAAAAAAACTCCCGGAGACGACCCGGAGATTGATTTCACTTTGGCAAATCCACTTCAATCAGTGTAGATGAAGGGGAAGTCAGAGATTAAAGGATTTCTAAGCTCTGAGACAATTTAGCCATGATCTTGTCATGCGCCAGCGCCGCTCCGCAGGAGAAACGGTCAACGCCAAAGAGGACGACCCCTTCACGCTCGCTCTTGATGTGGCCATCTTCATTCATCGTTGACCTGCTCAGTGAGCGGCAGTCGACCAATGTTATGTATAATGCATGATGGGGTTTTTTTTCTGCCAGCGCCGGTGCCCAGAGCGAACACGGATCAACTTTTATATAATACATAATACATGAGCATGTCCGCTAATCAGGTACGTTACATCAACAGGCCTAACGCGTGTTTCCGTGAAAGGATTTTCTCGTAAATGACAGCCCTTACTGCGCTGTGCCGCGCCAAACGTCGACTTGTCGAGGCAACGCTGTTCCAAAACAGACACAGTGATTTCAGTTCAGCCTCCAAATCTCAATCCAAGCTGAGAATCTGTGGGATAAGACTTGAGCGAGCCAAGTGAGGTTGATATCGACTTTGCAGCCAATTTGACAGCGCTGGTGTGAAGCATTGGGAAAGCCATGGAATGCTTTCAGCACCTTGTAGAGAACATGTCTGACTTAATTGGACTCCCATTGGGGCGCAACACAATAGGGGGAGGGTGCTGTCTTTTGCTTTTTTTCCTCCCCACAGCGTAGTATTTTAAAAGAGGCCAACATCATTGCTGAAATGTCTTCACCCATGTGAGGAGGTGGTGTGGACTGACCATGAACCACAGATCAATCGATTCAAAACAAAAGCAACTACTGCAGCATTTTTTTTTCTATGTCTGTGTGTGGTGTGTGTGGGTATGTGTGTGTGTGTGTGTGTGTATGTGTGTGTGTGTGTGTGTGAGGATGAGGGGTGGGCGGGCTTGGAGGGTTAGCTATAAACTCTTTGCCAGCAGAATTTCCAACCACATTTTCTCAAGTAATGTAGCGCCGTGGGACCAAACAAATATTACAAACTCGCTCCAGACTACACACCACAAAAGTGCCAGTCAGAATCACCTGAGCCCCCATGGGACCGGAGGCTCCCAAACTCTGAAAACAACACGACCAAGCAAACAAAAAAAAGTCCCACTTCTCTTTTGGAACAGCTTTTTTTGGAGTAAAAAAAAAAAAAAGTAAAGTCACTGCACACCACCACACTGTGTTCCCTTCCTCCAGTCCTCCACCCTACTTGACTTTGTTAGGCGGAGAGAGCGCCGTCCCGCTGTTCCTGCTCTTCCCCGAGGGCTGCCTCTCTCCGCGCCACAACACGCTGACAAGCTTCGTAATGAGAGGCTCTCAGCACTGCAGCGCCACGCAACGGGGCGCCCGCCGCGCAGCGGAGGCCCGGCGTCCTGTCGTATCATAATGGACGTAGGGGACCCGAAGCAGTGGGCGTCCGCCGGCGCGAACGGACGGACGACCCCCTCGGGCAGCACTTCAGTCCACTGAGCCAGAGACAGAACGACGCGGCCTCCCGCTCCCAGCATTTACATTTTCATTACCTCTATTTAGTTTAGCGGGATACTTATCCGACTCCGAGAACAGTTAAGGTACGCAACCACCGTGGCGTCGAGCAGCATCATTATCGCCATGGGAAAACGGTATGGATTCTCTGCATTTTTCTGGGCGTCAGTGAAAGTTGGTTCACACAGAATCTTTAAGCCGACGGTCTTAGCGTTGATTCTCTCTGACAGTGTTCCCAAACTGTCAGGCTCGCGCGGGGCGCTAATCACCCGGCGACTCATTCGCATGCCACGGCCTCCTCGCACCACGTCTTCAGCATGCCGTAGCACCTGTTTCCCCCGCGGTATTAATAAACGAGCCTCGCGCCTGGCTCCCCACAGAACTCATTTGCCCACAAATTGCGCCGCTACGGCTCAAAGGTCAGGTGATAACAGCTTAACACAAACGGAATATGATCAGTGTCAGTCTTTGATCATGTCAGACGGGAACCAGAGGGCCTGGATGTAAACCTCCAAGTGCGGGACCACTTCCTTGAGCGTTCTCTCAACAAGGAAAGAACGTTACTCCCAGCCCACCCCCTCCCTGACCCCCATGCCATCAACCTCTCCCCGCCTGACACGCGGCCCCTCCGCCTCTAGCTCCCCCCCAGCTTTTAGAGAGCGGATCTGCTGACCCAGGCACGGCAAGTGCAATCAGCGGTGGGAATCGAATCAGAGGTGAGGCAACAGGATGTTAATCAGCCGCTCACAGTCCGCCGCTCCCAGCTATGACAGGTGAACAAAAACCTGGAGCGAGTCAACATAGCGTCTTCATCCGAAGACAGGAAAACGACAGAATGAGGTCAAAAAGGCACATCTATATTGAATACGGGAGAATTCAGTGGCAATTCCAATGCAGTGCACACCTCTTTAGACTAACGCATGTTATTGAAAATCGCACCTAGCTAATGTTGTGGGATTTTTCCTATGGAATGAATAATTATGGTGTAAGGTTACACCTATCCAACCGAGACCAGACCTTGAATAATTACAGTGTAAATGTATACCTCTCCAACCAAGAGCAGACACTGTGCTGTCACTACACTGTTAACATGCACTTAGACAGGCCGCGGCTCTCCCTCCATCATGGGCCTCACATGAGAGAGCTGCAGACAGATGGTCTTAGTGACCTCCACGCGTGATGTTGTGACTATGCAACCCAACCGTCATCACCCAATGCAAACTCCCTGGCTTTGTGTACTGCACATTGTACTGAACAGTGTACCCAGCCATCGAGCCATCAAAGCATAGTTCACGTCTGGAGGATTGTGTTGTGAGTGTGGTGGGGAAGCTGATGAAATGTCTCCTGTGTTGAAACAGACTCATTCACATATGGAGGGGGCAGCAACACCTTTCAAAGGCAAGCAGCGACAAAGCACTGCACACAGATAACATCTCTCTCTCTCTCTTTCTACCACACATACACACACACACACACACACACACACACACACACACACACACACACACACACACACACACACACACACACACACACACACACACACACATACACACATACACACACACAACCATAACACAACCAGACACACACATAAACACATACCAGCATACACCCTCTCTTTCCTCTCTCTGCCATCTGTCCTGTCTGTTTCTCTCCGAGTGCTAAAGGAAAGACTGAGGACATTGCAGCCAGACAGCTTTCCACTTGCTCCTAGAACACAAGTCTCCAGTGAGGGTCATTTGTGTTGCTCTCTCACATGTGAAACATCTGGGCCGGGGAGATTTGTTAATGTCTGGGTGGGAAACTGCCCCTCCTCCTCCTCCTCCTCCTCTCCCCTTCTTTTCTCCTTCTCCTCTAACACCTCCTGCCACCCACCTCCAGGAGGGAGGGAGAGAGGGAGTGGAGAGGAGAGGAGAGGAGAGGAGGGGGGCTGTTTCACTTGTTTAATGTGATGGCAGATGTCTCCAGCGAGGCTTGCTAGGCACTGCCAACACACCAGAGGATGGGGATGTTCTGGCGCTATTAATAAACCACAGCGTTCCATTTGCAGAGCTGCGAGAATCACACACACAGAGGCTTGTCCTTCACTGACCTTCTCATGACATTGGATCCTCGTCCTTGACCTTGACCTTGACTTTGAGTTCTCACGGGTACCTATAGGAATGTGTGACAGTAGCTGAAAATAAGAGGGAGCAGAAAAAGCTCTGCTTGCGACTGCACCGGGTTGCCGTGAGAAAAGTCCTGGCACAGCTCCTTTTGAAACCACTTGTGTGTGAGTGTGTGTGTGTGTGTGTGTGTGTGTGTGTGTGTATATATGTGTGTGCAGTGACAAACAGGCAGATAAAATCTGCTTAGAGAGCGGTAACGGAGTGCACCTGGCATGCAGGTCAGGTGTGGGAAAGTGGCTCAGGTCATTAGGCTCAGAACGGGAGACGGAGATAAACTAGCGCTGGGTTCAGACAAGAGAACAGACAAAGGGAATGTGCAGCAGCCTGTGCAGGCTCCCTCTAATCCCAGAAGCAACCACTACACCATGGATCAGCGCATCACCACTACTGCTGTTGAAATGAACTGGGCCGGGTTTCCCAGATTCGTTAAGAAGCTCTTAAGTGCTAAGAACTTCTTAAGAGCGCTCTAAGAACGTTCTAAGAACGCTCCTAACAAGTTCTTAGCACTTAAGAGGTTCTTAACAAATCTGGGAAACGCGGCCCTGATATATACTGTATGCCTCTGAAATGGTATATTTATGGATGGGACTTAGTATCTATAATAGTGCCATTGAGAGCTTCAGGCCAGGGTAGTAGTATAAATACACAGAGCTTAATTTGTACTGCAATCATTTTTACTACTACTACAAATGCATAACAAAATGTTTCTGGTCGATAGTAGATGTGTCTAGTAAACAAACAAGGTGCAAATATACAGCAGTCTATTATGTAGAGATAATGAATTCTTCAGAGAACAGTCAGATGTTTTCAAGGAAGGGCAGTTTTCAGGAAATACTAGAATTTCTTGGTTTGTTTTCACAATATGGTTTTGAAAAGGCATCCAGTCAAACTGCACCAAATAAGGGCAGCATCTACTCCACGGTCAACTCCTACGCTTGTGTGTGTGTGTGTGTGTGTGTGTGTGTGTGTTCGTGCGTGCGTGAGAGTGTGTGTCTGTCTGTTCGTCCGTCTGTCTGAGGAGCGGTCGGGGCCTGCGCTGACCACACAGCTGCTGCCAGATGTATGCTTCAGTTAGAGCTCAAAACCACAGGCACGTGGATGCTCTTAGTGACCCATGCCATCAGCTTACCACTAAAGCACACACAGACACACACATACACAAACACACACACACACAGACGCACACAAAGACGTACGCACCCACACGCATGCGCACACACACACACACACACATGCAAGCTCGCACGCTTACACACACACGCATGCACGCACGCTTACACACACACACACACACACAAATACGCACTCACACACACACACACACACAGAGCTTACAAAACAAAACAAAGAGGGTTTTTTTAGGAATCACTGGAGATCTGGATGGCATGGCACAGTGTGTGGAGTGAGTGTGATGTGCAGAGAGGATTTGTTGCTTGGAATACACTCCCCCTGCTGACAAGTCCCTTCTAAGCTGCTGGCTACGAGAGGTCAAGAACTGCTGAGCTTCAAAGGACTACTATTTGTTTGTCCTAACATGTTTCCAGGGTCTGCCCCAAAGCTGGACCCTCTCACAAAGGTGCTGAGAAAACCTGTGAATAATTTCGGTGTAAAGTAGATCCTTCCTGTGCTTAACTTGGCATATTCAGCAAAGGCAATGTAATATATGTGTGTGTGTGTGTGTGTGTGTGTGTGTGTGTGTGTGTGTGTTTGTGTCTTTAATGTCAGCTCTCTCAACAGGAAACCATGACACACTTGCTTTAAGAGTGTCAACATAATGTTTCACTTCAGTCACTGCGCTCCAAGCAAATGCCTTCCCTTTTTTTCTCACCAGCCTGCAAGTCAAATCCCCACGAGGCCGTTAAGTGCTGAACATAACCGATGCATCACACAGAGGATTCAGATAACTAAAACCCTCCTGAGCTTAATTTGCTTTCAAGCACAGCTGCTGACCTGAAAGTAAGGGAGAGCCAAGAAAAAAAAACGTAATGTTTAGAAAAATGATCTTTTTTTGATGAAACGGCGCCATTTTTCATTAGCCTAGCAAGGGCTGTCAGATAATGAAGCGAGGCTCCACTGAGGATTTGGGAGCACACTTGGGGGCCATGAGGGAGTTATGAGTCCTCTGTGCTTCTCTCTCTCTCTCTCTCAGCACTTCCAGGCCTCCTGACTTTAACCCCATTACTACCCCCCGTGTTACTGCAGTGTTTTTCTCCATAGCTACAGGCTATAAAGAGACTGACGCTAATGTTTTTAACCCTCCATGCATGCAGGAATGGGAGAAGAAAACACCTCAACTCCTCTGCCTACGAACAACCTGAATGATAATTCTCACACAATATTTACACTATTCTCACACACACAGTAGTTTCTCATGGCCTAAATTCCTCTGCATTCCTCCAATATCCCATCAGTTGAAAATCAATGCGGTGAGATGCAAGATTCAGTGCTGAAAAAATCTCAGCCTTGAGGAGCAACATCCATCATATCGACCTCATGTATTCTCCCACTCTGTCATGCCATCTGAGACCCGGCATGCCTGAACGCACACTCACATTCAAAAATCATTTGAGGGATTGACTGTACTTTAGGGGGAGATAACATTAGCTAAGCTAACACATCCCAGCTATTTATAGAGTGTCCAGGCTAATACCAATAGAGGTGATCTTAATGACCTTACATCCAGTCTAGACGACTACTCTACCGCAAATGGAACTTAATCCCATTACCCAAACTACCGTAGTATAACATTATTAAAGTTCCATCAAATTTCATATTTTCTAGGCTACATTTCAGAGATACTTCAACACACTCATGACACATGGGCTAAAAATGAGTGTAGTGTGCTATTCACGTATGTTCCTCATAGTCGCTGAAACCCTGATCAGAACATCAGATAAACAGATAAACACAGCATTTAGCAGAACTGCCTTTGCTATATAAGGAATGCGACTCTCTCATGTATATCAACATGGTGACCGATATCAGTCAAACCATGTGAAAATATAGCATCCTTCATATAG
>NC_084997.1:11941320-12011320 GCF_963854185.1 Sardina pilchardus
TTTTTTTATTTCCATTTTACCCCTGGGGTGACGGGGTCCTGGCTAGACTAACCAATCAGGAATATGGAGCCTGATGTAATACGACTTCTATTTGTGTACAAAATGGGCAAATGGATTACAGGTTGAGGTTCATGTGTCACACCACATGATGATGGGGGGGAGTGAGTTATTTTCAATATCATAACATAGCTTTAAAAAAGGGACATGTTTGGCTGCAGCTGTTATGCATTCAGGATTTGGATTTAACCCCATTATTATCTCTTCGCTAGTAATCCGTCATGGACCAATTGTCTGAGAGATGGGGTTCTCAAAGCCTGGCCTTGCCTGTTAACCTACTTGCACAGCCCTTTGTGCTATAATTTGTACCTCAATACAATCAGATTACTCTTAATCTAAATGACTTGCAGCCTCAGTGGACACACCAGGTTCCAAGTAGGCATCTGCAGAAGTGCACTAAACACCAAAACAATTGGACCTTAAAGCTTCGACCTAGAGCCTATACAAGCTCTGTCTATATGCACAGCTGTAGTGCTTGTCTACATGAGACTGCTACAATATATGTGAGGCTCTTGGGGGGTTATCACATGGGGGCCTAAGAAAATGCAGCAATTCATTCATGTATTCAGCGAATTGCTTTCGGACCGTGTCTCTGAGCATGAACATAAATATTTGCGCGATGCGTTGGCTCGCAGCAGGCCCCTGGGAGGGGCAGAGACGAGCCGCAGATGACAGATGAGAGTAGCCACGGCCGTGTCCAGCAGCCACGCAGGGGAGGATACGCGGCGCCGTGGGACGCCTGAGCCACCGCGCTCGGAGAATGGAAGCCATTCCAGGGATGAAATCATCTCTCCGTCCCCTACACACGCCGCCCCGGATAACGACGGCCGAAGGGGGAAGGATCGCTGTTGTTGCGGAGCCGTTTCGATTACAACGATTCCCTTTTTATACCCCGGGACAATTCATGAAAGTTTAATCAGTGACGCACTTCTGCTAATGGAACTTCTCATCCCCGCGTCTCGTAATGCTACTCCGGACGGACGCTAACACCTTCGGCTGCCGAGCGGCGGGAACGGAAGGTTGCAGTTGCGGAGCGGAGAATACAGGGTCAGCCTTTCTGCACTAATGTCACTGATCACATTAAACGCTACCCGCTACTCTCGACGTCTGGCGAGCACTTACTGTGCTCCGCGCACTCTATTTTTAGCCGCCGACTATAATATCTCCCCTAGCGCACTCCGGGCACGTTCCGCTCCGCTGATGGCGTCAGCCGCGTTAGCATACGGGCCGCGCCAATGACGCCGGCCCCCTCTCCGTTTCTCCGGCCGGTGTCGGGATCTGGTGGTGTGAGTTTCCTCCCGCGCAGTCTGGTGTCACTGCTGAAAGGATTAGAGGTGCCTTAATGTTTCCCAGCTGTCATGCAGCCAAGCCAGAGCTCCAGAGACCACGGGCCGGCGCGCAAGGTGGCCCTGAGCTCCACTGTTCAACAAAACACACATTTTTCAATGACCAGGTTCTACCTTCATTCCACTGCTGTGCTCAGTGTCTCTAATAATGTCTGAGGCTTTGATCCTTCCTTTTGCCAAAGTTCATGTTAATGCATAACACCTTTTACATTTGCATTTCAACACTTTTAGCACTTCTCTCTACAGACATGTTAAACATCCGCACTAGACACTAGTACAACATGACTTAGACAAGCAGCAACCATTAAAAGCTCCAGTTTTAAAAACCACAAACACTTCCACCGATACTTCAAACAGCCATTTACTTTCCGGTCTGTGAATTCTGACCACTAACCTCAGTGTTTCCCTCCACTGAAGTACAAAATGCACAAGGCACCATGACAGTCTACATCCTGTCGTAACCTCTCAGTCACCCTTGCAGCCGGCGAACAAAAGCTACTCACCCTCTCCTCCTCTCGCTGGCAAAGTGCAAGTCTCCTCGAGAGCAGGGCGGCTTGCTGATAAGCCCTGCTGCCTGGACCAGGGCTGGGGAACGGATAAGGACAATCGCCTCCTGTCGGCTGGACTAATAGAAGATCAATTAGGAGACCTGACGTGCCGAGATTGGAGACGGCCAAGACCAGGCGTGAGAGCCTGAGGCCCTGAGCAATGCCCAGTGCGTGTGTGTGTGTGTGTGTGTGTGTGTGTGTGTGTGTGTGTGGGGGGGGGGGGGGGTCACTGTGGTTTCCTCTCCAAACTCAACTCCCCCACACAAAATACACACTTGCACAAGAGAACAAAAAAAAAGACTGAGTGATATGAGGCTATTTGTGTGTAAGAATCTGAAACGATTCTGTATGTAAATGTTGCCATGCGATAACATGGAGCACTGTTTGCAAGGAGAGTCACTTGGGGGCAGACGCTAGTAGCCCTCTGATGTGTCATTTCTAGAAATGACCACGTAGTAGCCAAGCGCTTTCTCAGAGCAAACGACGACGCACTGTCCAGCCAGGCTGATGGTAGCGGGAACTGACACAAGGGTCACCAGCTCGGCTCACCAGCCCTCACCAGCCCCGCTGCAGGGTCCACAAGAGTTGGCTTTTCAGAGCAAAAATGAGGAGGGGGCGGTTACAAGCTGCAGTACAGTATGAACAAGACATCACCCTTCCAAGGTTTCGCATGGCACTATTCTGCATATTTTTAGCTGATCCATGGCACCTGCTTCTGTAATTTAATTCCTAAATCGTAAGCATAGATCACACGCAGAGAGCTTCATCATGCTATACATGGGCACAGACACAAAATTCAATGACACATGCCACGCACTGCATCTCAGCTATTTCTTTCACCACAGAACACTTCCTTCTGGAAATGACGTCTAGGCGTTCAGTTGGAAAACAAAAGCAGTGTCCATCTAATTCCATGACACTAGTGCAGTCTGGTACACAAGAGCACATCCGGTGACCATTCTGAGGTTGCTGGCATCTTAATTGTTAGCCACATGCTTGTCATGAGAGGTTTGATCTTGGCAAGTCCTACCCTGTCCCATGAGCTTCTTGAAAAACATTCCTTTTTTCTATCATTTTTTCTGTCTGGTAACTATGACAGCTTTTAAAGTAGGACAGACACATCTTCAGAGACAAATAATAACCCATCAAACATCAGAGAGCAGACCTTTCTACTGTGACCCAAACACAACTTGCAATCTTACCAGTCTACCATTCATCACCATATTTCACCAGCCGGGCAGCGTGCCCCTTCTGAGAGACCAATGGGATGGCAGAGCGCCATCTGTCATACACCGCGACCCTTACTTAATGAAGCGCACAAGAGGTAACCCAAGGGAATTCAAATGCACACGCACAAACCCTTTGTTCAGAAAATACCTGACCCGCCAAATGTATTTATATGACAAACAAAAGTGGAGGTGGAAGGAGCGCTTCGCCGGCCCACCACTTAAAACGGATGTCTCCGTCTCGTCTCTTCATCCCCCAGACACTTTACACGTTCCATGAGTCCACGATGACACACTCAAATATAAACACGGCGCAGACAGAACGCGGCGGGAATATATGAACCATGGCCCCCTTACAAGCGCACACAGACCGAATTAGCATTTCTCTTGGCAGGGCGCGCGTCGTGCGGTCGGTCAGGAGGTGATTCATTTGCATAGCAATAAATCACCAACACAACATGCTATGACAAGTGAATGGAGTAAAGTGAGAGGGAGGTGCATAATGGATATCATATGAATGAATGAATGAATGACTGAAACTACCAGCTGAGTGGGGTATTTGGAGTGGAAGAGGTGCTGGTTGGGGGGGGGGGGGGTGGTGGCAGGCAACAGGGAGTTGTAGAAGCACTATCAAAGAAGCCAGGGGCGCCACAAAATAGAAACAGCCAGGGATGAAATATTCACAACAACGCATGTTGTCTTCTGACACAACATACAGAGGCAGTCTCCACATGAGTGCAGTGTTCCTGTAATTTATTTATTTATTTCACACACACACCCACACACACACACACACACACCTCACCCAGGACCAGAAATAGCCACAACCCTGTCAGGAACGGCAGTCCGAGAGTGATTCATTACCCCTTTAGAAAGTGGAGTCTTTACGCCTCTCTCCACCCTCCAGGTTTTGCCTCTGCTCTCTGTACTCTCACCACCTAGACCCACACCCACACCACCACCACCACCACCACCACCACCCCCTTGCTAATTACTGGAACTAGCTGACCTTCCCAATATCCTAGTTTCCCAGACACGGTTATCATTTGTTAAACTCCGCAGAGACACGCTGGATGTGGAGGCAATTTATTTCTGCCCCATTCCTACCCTTTTTGGAGAGTGGCAGCCCCTGGGCCTAACCAGGAGTAAAAATAAATGTGAGGTCAGCGGGCATGTGCAGCTCAGCTCCGACAGTGATGGAGGCGAGCGGTGGCACTGCAGCGAGTTCTAATTTACTTTACATAATAGGAACATATTAGCCAGGTAATGTAGATGCCCAATGCCGTTGTAATTGTGACCTTGGCTGACAGCGGGGGGTCCCTGTGAGTTATGACTTCGATAAATCAACAGTGGTAATTCACTGGCGACGGAGAAGCTGGGAAAAAAAAACAAAGTCGACGCACATTGTGTCTGCTGAAAGAAATGCACTCTGCGTGTTACAACTTGTACAGAGCAGTCCACAAAATAACTGCTACACCAAAGCATGTGGCTTTTCTCTGCCACAATAATAGATTGTCAACCTATGAAGAAAGCTCAGCAGATTGCTGCTGCCTGTATCAATTTATGTGGGACTCGGGCCATAATAAAAATTCTTCCCGTGAAATACAACAATCACGTTAAAATTGCAGGTGCAGGCTTGCGCAGAATGTCTACCTAGTCAACTCGTAGATCACTTTCATGCAACACCGGGGTGGGCGCATAAATCACCTCAGACAGAATGGGACTAATTACCAGTCACCTTATACAGGCATTTCACACAGGCACACTGAATCCCACACAAAACATCTACAATATACCCACCGAACGGCAACTCAGCAATATGGGCCATACATTAACAGATAAAGTGTAAATTAAAGTGGAGGAAGAGCACACAGGGGTTCTGTAATGAATTTAGCGACTTGCTAATGATCATTGAGGAGGAAAAGAACAGACTATGGGTATATCTCAGTGGAACAGGCAGGCACAGCAGAGTGTCTTCACCTAACCATAGAAACAAGCACATATGCCCCTGTGGTGCTTGTGTAAGAATTTTCTCTGCAGTTTATTTTCCCCTGTAAAACACACACGGTTTTATAGGAGAAAATCCTGTCCAGAGGCCGAGGGATCTGCAGCACCAGGGGAACGCAGTTTCTTCCCCTCACCAATCCTGTCTTCAAATGCAAAAAGTCGCGAGCTTCAGGGTAAAGCAAAGGTAACTGCTAGCAAATCTGCCGCCAACAGTCGCAGACAGCCCTCACTCCTCACAGAGCAGATGAGGCTGAAACATCACAGAGAGACGACAAGCCAGTGATTGGACGGCAGGCCAAGGAGGTGTCATCCCACGACTCCTCGTGTTCTCATAAGGACCAGGAGCAAACGAGTTGATGTCTGACGGGCAGATTTCACACACCTTTGATTCCTCGCACGAGGCTGCCGAATTACGCCATGCACCAACCCCGCACAACAAGCGCACCATCCAAGGGCCGGGGAGGGGAGGGAGGGGAGGGAGGTGGGGGTGTCACCCCCCCTCCCACTCCTCTCCTGAATGTCTTTCTGGCCGCAAGCAAAGGTTGCAGCAGCACACACTGAGGTGAAGCGTATGACAGCACGTCTACCGGCCTGCTTACATCGCCTCTGATCCGTCGAGCCTTTCTCACACAATTGGTCCGCCATGGCCCGCGCGCTCTGACGTGAGGCTGGCAAAGGGAGAGCCCCAAGCGGCCTTTTGAAACCATCCCTGTGTGGCAGGCAGATCCCTGTGAACTTGCAAAAGATAATGTAAGCCCATCACTATGCACGAAAAGAGAGGGGGTAAAACATTCCACTTTTAGGATATAAGCACTACCCAGAGCCTATTTTGGATCCTCTGTTTACACTGAGCTTGTCACACCTGAGGACAAGCTAATTAGATCAGTGACACTGGAGGATATTTAATCCAGCGATTTGCCCGGGCGGAAAGTTACACTATGAGATTCGGGTTATTTTTAAAACATGTCTGAGGCTTTTTGGCAGCCATAAAACATGAGTACCAGAGTTTAGGCTGAATCTCTGGTTCTAAATGTCTTCACTGTTACTCCTTAAAAGGACACTAAAGGGCACGTTAGGACTGCCTGGTAAAACATTCACCTCCTGAGCTCCAGAGAAGTATGTGGGACAGCGATTTGCTTTTGATTGTAATTTTTTACGAGGTGAACAGTAAGTCTGTCCATTATGTGTCCACCCACAACAAACAAAAGCCCGTGTGTCCCAACCCATCAAGTTTATTTTGATGCTTGAGCGGAGCCGCGACAAATCCACCGTTTAACTGTCCTCACCACCACCTAATAAAATTCAGGGCCCCCCCTGTGCCATGCAACCCCATAAATCAGCCTTCATGAGACAACAACGTGGCCCAGTTCAACCTGCCAAGTGCTCTGGTCTGCAGCCAAGCAAGCTCCCATGTGTTTGCACACACTGGACCCCACCTCTCCAAGGCCCAGATGAGCCAGTTGGAGAACACACACACACACACACACACACACACAGAAACCCACTGCTGCTCTGCATCGTTTCATCTCTGTGTAATGAGACTATGTTTTCTGACACAACTGATGCCCTGGATGACACATGTACATTCCCACAGGGTGTTTGTGCAGTGCTCTGCTGTGGTAGTGGCTTTGAGGGTTGAGTGGGTGGGTGAGTGGATTTATCTTTCACTTACTGTATGTTGACTTAGTTTTCATAACCAAAATGAGGTGACACTAGATATTTGGGGCAACCCCAATCTAAAATAGTCAGCCAAACACCAAACAGCTTGCTTGCTTGCCAAGGTTGAAGGGAAAAAAACAACACATATTCTGTGTATTCTTACTTGTCTATTTTGAAAAAAGGGGGGGAGGGGGGTGTATACAAACAGCTATGTTTATTTCTGCTTATTGTAATGGAGACAGGGATTCAGCTCTCTTTCAAAACAGAAGAATGCCATAATCGTGCTCGTGAGATGATGGAGGCACACTCTTGCCTCAAGAGACAAAATCAACAGAGAGAGAAGGAAATAAAGAATGTGAATAACTGTGAACGTGAATAGGCTTGGGGTACTGCTTTGAAGTATTGCATAACAACTGAAACAATTACATATTGTGCATTTCATTCCATTAAAGTCAACTCATCTCCACCACTACAAACTGGGCTTCCCTACAAAAACTAATTATGAAACACAAAGGCCTATTTATTTGCAGTCAAACCGATGGTTGATAATTACATTTTCAAGAAACATTTTCATGTTCACTTGAAAATAATAAATAGGCCTACGTTAGTTGTACTGCTGCTGCATCATGACAAATAAGCACGTGAGCAATACTATTACAGGTAACAGTATATTTAGTTCAAAGGTTCTGTTTTCACTTTTGTTTCAGAAATTGTTCAGGCTGGACTCCACAGAGACGGCATCTCCAAGCTAAATGTCACACAAGGTCATGTTGTACTTTTTTTATAAACATGAAAATGCGGACTCTTGCTGACCTTCACCATTACGCTTTATATCACAATTTACCATGGTCTTCCTGAAGCCACCTGTTAAATACCCCGGAAGAAAATATTGCATTTTCTCTTTTGGAATGCAGCAATAGGCTACAGACAGGAGGTTAACTCGCGAGGTGATTTACGCAAATATATATTTTGTTTGCCAATGCAAAAATCAGTGGTCAACAAAAGATTAGCGGTGGTCCCTTTGACGATAAGCTCCACACGACTAGCCTACTGCTCAAACTGATACTAGACGGGTCAAGATAAACAGAGACTAGTAAGCGTTATGCCAGTGACCTATCATGGTGAAGTTATTACACCATTATTGACAAATAACTCCATTGCTCCTCCAGAATTATGCTCTCTCAAAGTCCAAATGTTTAACAATGAAATACGAGAGAGCACGAATCGACTTGGACACACCATCATTTGAAACCTGTAACAGTGCCCATCCGAATCCCAGTGGAAGCTATACCCATCATTATTGCATAGGCTGATGAGCTTCATTACAGTGACGAGAATATCTCGCACACGTTAGGCTGCTATGTTCATACCTAAGCACGCTTCAGTCCATCGTATGTGACGGTAAAATCAAAGACAAAACAGCGAAATCAGAAGCTCACAGCACGTGCTTCATTGAACTACAAAACTACAGCAAGGCAACTGTTAACTCGGACCATTATGATAACCTACAGAGCCAGCAAAATACCCTAAATCCACACGACATGTGTGCGTTTGTGATGTAGGCTAGTAGTAACAATGTAGTAAGTCTTAATACATCTGAAAAATGATTAAATCTCCAAAAGCAGCAGTCTGTTGTATGTGCGATGTCAACAAATTATTCCCCACAATCGTCTAACTTTACGCACAAATAGCCTTTCTGCTAAAATAGCCTTACTGGACCATTCAAAAAACAATTTGCCACTTAAATGTACATTAAACCTATGACTGATAACAATTAATTTCCCATTGTCAAATCGGAGGACGGGGAAAGAGTGCTATCACTCCGCGAATCTATCTACAGCGCGCAATCCATGCTTTCTGAAATGTTGACAATAACATCAGCTATATGAACCTAGGTCTATACTGAGAACGTTACTTTTGCTTGGCTGATTAACCGTAGCTCAGGATACATGCCCTACCCCAGGTATTACCTACCTGTGCTGCAGTTGGTGTCCAGGAACTTCAGTGTACTTCGTTGTCTAGTAGCAGGTTGCACGGTCCACAAAGGCTTGCACTAACTCGCTGCGTTTGACAGCGATGTACCGCGTCCTGGTTAGACTCGGCAATCTCCACGCATGCTCATCCCGATCCCTTAAGGGGCAACAGTACCTGAGCACATAGTAGCCTACTATGTCCTACTTTCCCGTGGTGGAATCTCTCATTGAAGCAATGTCATTGTTATTCATTAGGTTAGAATAGATACTTGTAGCTTGTTCAACATGGACGTGGAAGAGCTAACCACACCTCAAACATTGCATCTCATCAAAATGTCTAAAAATAAGACGACTTTAATTTCCTTTCTCATTAATATAATGTTCACAATGTAGGAGGAAGTAAAGAAATAAAAAGCAACACATGTTTAGTTAATGAGCACTGGATGATTATGTGCGTGCATAGGGATTTTATAGAGGAGGGGGTGCGCTCTCAAAGACATGGCAATTAGGACATCCATCCACTCTGTTAATACCAACCCGTGCAACAACAGGAAAGAAATCAGCTCCGATCAAAACTCCTGACACCCTGCCTACGGCACTTCCTGCAATCTAAACTGTTGTGACTGAAAGACTTGGACGGAGTGGAAGTAGTGATTATGGGCGTGTTTGTTTTATGTTGCATCTGAACCCCGTAAGTGCCATGGTGAATATTCTCGGTCGGTAGCCTATTGAGTTTTACGCTCACGTTTGTTTACAATAGTTCTATGTACTGAGACAGGTCTAGAGGAGGATCAGACCCCTAATTGCATGCTATGGAAATGGTCACACAGTAAAGCCTTATTTTAGAATTTAAACACAGGGCTTTCGAAAGCCACCCACACACAACTCCACCCTCTCATAGATTTCCTGTGGTGATGTTGGTCTGTGATTACACCCATGCAGTTTAGGTCCGTCTTCAACCTAAAGAGTCCGGGATGGAAACCATCCCGAACTGGATATCTCCATCTTGACAAGGAAATGAAAGTGTGGGCAAGATTTTTTGAAGAGAGAGGACTCCATCTCACCCGTTTTCTGCAAACGCAGGTTGGGCCCTGATGTAAATCAGTTCTCCTTGTAGCCCAGGGGTAATCCAAAAATCGCACTAATGGTTTCCGTGATGGATGACATCATTACCGGCGCGAGCGCAGGCTACCTGGGTCTGCTGCGGCGAAACGCTTCGGAGAAGTTTCCCCGTGAGTCGGGGAGGGAATACGGGGCCGGGAGTGATCATTCTGAATACTGCCTGGCCCAGTGCTCTCTTGTGTATCTGATGTATTCCGTCTCCATAATGCAATTCCTCTGCCACTTTTACTGCATCATTCAGGGCGAAATATAACCAGGAGAGCTAAACTAATTTCAGCTTTTTTTCTTTAATCACACTTATATGGGCTAGATGCTACAGGGAGTTGATCTAACTTAAAGGTGTTAACGAAACAATCTAAAAGACAACAGCGTCTAAAAATATGGCCTGAAAATAATTCCACAACACGCTTCACTTGGTGCAAAAACCTGAGTCAGACATGCAAATAAGCGAAAGTGTGTGAATGGTAAGCCTGCCCTTCTAAACTCGTCTCTTGTGCGAGTGAAGTGGCAGTGCGCACTCAGAGCCACTGTTGCGTTTCATCTCGCAGTCAGTCACGTTGGAGAGGGTGTCTCGACGTGCCGACACCGGAGCGCCAAGTCGAAATGTCTGCAAAGTCAGAAATAACACGTCTAGCCCTTTGTGCTTTCCAAGTGATGGGTGAGATTCTCCTCTCTCGAACATGGCTGGAGCTCAGCTATACTTCTACTCTGCGCCACCATTCCATCTGTTCTGCAGGGACAGCATCCAACGGACCTCTAGGATCAAAATACCACACTATTTATGGCACGGCGGGCAAATGTTGACACGAACACGGCTCAAACACCGGGAAAAGGAATGATGAAAATGTTGATGGTGGCGTATTGATCGAACGGAGCTAAACTTCACTAATGGATTCTCCCTGCTTCACATCCAGCCGTTGGACACCACCAGCAGCAGAGTGTCCCCCACCATTCCCTCTCGTGAGATTAACAACCATCTGACAACCACGCTGAAGTCAGATATTCCCCCCAGTTCCCCATCCCACTGGGGTGGCTTTTACATCCCATTACCCTTAACTACAAAGGAAGAGGACTTCCATATGCACGTGCGTGCGCTGCCTGGTTTGCCCTTGGAAAAACTCTGCAGAGGTCAGTATGAAAGGAGATGGCGTCTCAGCACATCACGTTGGGGAGGATCAATGGAAAACAGCACTGCAAGGGAGAAATGTTTCATGTCGAGGGGTTCCCTTCATGCACAAGGCGTTCTGCCGCTGCTGTAAAAACAGAAGGGCGGGAGAGACAAATCAGAAGAACAGCACTGGCAAGATGCACGGCGTGCAGATGCCTCATCAGCGAACAGCACAGAGGCTTACCAGGCTGCACGGGCTTTCAACAGTTTCAAGCTTGAACACCGACTGAGCTTTGGCTTTTTTATTCAGCACTTTCTGCCTTGTTCTTTAGACTAGACCTACTGTAAGGCATTGGGTACAACACAACTCTCGACCATTTCTCAAAGCACTTAAGGCTACAGAGGGTTTGTCATTAAGATCCTTGTATATTTCATCTAACTTACAAGATGCAACGTCGGTAAAAATGATAGACCATTTTTATTTAAATCCAAGGACAAGACATTACAAAGACATTGATGTTACTCTGAGAAAATGCAAAAAAACTCTATACACTATTAACATTTTTTTTTTCTTACTGCGTCACTGTGGCACAATAGGTTCTTCTCTGACACTGATACAAATTGCTATTTCACATTTCTGCAGCAAAACATGTCAATATCAGTACATCGACGGCGAATGAAGGAGAAAAAAAAGAACAAAATGATAATGGTGAAATTTTAATGGCCCAACTGTTTGCCACAGTATATTAATAACCTCATCTGGAATTCCCAAAGATCTATATGACATTTAAAAACCACCTACTGGCAGCATCACTTGCCAGCGACATCCCACACATCGCTGAGTAATTAACCATGTTTACTCGGTTCAAATGCATGAGGGGAAAACAAAAACCCAAACCCAATACAAACGCGTTAGACATGGCTCTGGAAAGCCATCTTCCGGTCCTGGGGGGGGGGGGGAATTCTGTGCCTCGGGCTTCTGCCAAACCCTGTGCCACACCACTGTCCTGCACAAGGCTGTCACCACGCTCTCAACAGGGCAGTTCTTTTGAGGATTACTTCACAGGGCTTTGCACGATGGCAATATAAAGGGCTGTTCAAAAAAAAAAAAGAAAAACGACAAAAAAAAAAAAGAAAGAAAAATCTTCTGAGGCGCCCAGTGACAGAGTGGGAGGAACAGAAAGTCCAGAGCTGGTGTTGCTCGGGGGGAGACGTCTCGTCGGCCCTCGGCTGCCCTCTTCTCAGCCCCCTGGAGGCACTATCTCCGTCTCCTCGGCGACTCCTCCCTGCTCCGCTCCTCTCTCCTCCCCGAGTCGCGGGGGCGGTCCGCGTACCTGTTCTCTTTGTACGACCTCTCCAGGCCGTTCCGGCTGCTGTCTTTGGGCTCGTTGGTCTCCTTCCGACTGCGCTCGCGCTCCCTCGACTTGGACCTCTCGCGGCTGCCGCCGCGCCGCACGGGCTCCCTCTCCCTGCTTCGCCGCCGCTCGCGCTCCCGCTCGCGCTCCTGGTCCCCGTCTCTGCCGCGTTCCGTCGCCTGCGAGCCGTTCTTCATGCCGTCCTTGTGGCGGCGTTGTTCCTGCAGCGGCGGAGGACGCTGCCTCTCCTCGTCGTGCTCCCTCCCGCCCCGGTGGCCGTGCTGGTCCCTGTGCCCCGGGCGTTCGCGCTCGCGCTCCTGCTCCTCCCGCTCGCGGTGGCGCGTGGGCACGGCAGCGGGCGGTGGCGGCGGAGAGGACTCCTCCTCGCGGCGGCCTCGGTGGCGCGTGGGCGGCGGGGGAGATGCCTCCTCGGCGCGTCGGCCTCGGTGACGCGTGGGCGGCGGCGGCGAGGAATCCTCCTCGACGCGGCGGCCTCGGGGATGTGCCTGTGCCGGCGGCGGCGGAGGCGGTGACGACTCCTCTTCGTCGCGACGGGCCCGGTGGCGCGGTGGAGGGGCCTTGCGGGGCACGTCGGGTGACGGTGAGCGCCTGCGACCGTCGCTGCTGCCCCCGCGCTTCTCCTTCTGCTTCTGCTTGGCGCGCGGCTCCTTCTCCTCGGGAGAGCGCGGCTGGCGGCCGGCGGGCTTGCTGGATCCCTTCTTCTTCTTTTTCTTCTTGTCCTTCCCTTTGTCCTTCTTCCGACTCTGGCTCTTCTTCTTCTTCTTCCTGGAGTCGGAATCTGCATCAGAGGAAATATACGCTCGCCTTAGAATATGACAACACACAGAGCTTTGAAAGCGATGCCAAGTGGGCACCCAATTCATATTATTTTGCCATACAACCCCCCCCCCCCCCCACCCCCCACCCCCCACCACCCCCAGCCCCTGAGAAAACATACTCTCTCTTCCCATTGTGTTTTAATGAAAAAGGAGGTCATTCAATGACAGTGCCGACATACATGCGATGAGAGGACACTGCAGGGCCTGGGCTGGACTATGATGTGTACTGATGACAGATTGCCCTGTTGGCCATGGCTGAGAAATCCCCCTCAACCCCACCCCCCCCCCCCCCCCCCCCCCCACCACACACACACACACACACAAGTCTTGTTTACTCACGGTCCAGCAATGCCTCGGCACTGACCAGAAGTCAACAGACCAAGCTGGCCAACGCAGAGGTGCCCGGCTGTATGTGTGCATGTGTTTGTTTATTTGTTTGTTTGTTTATGTCTATGAGTGAGTAAACAACGATTGGTGTTTGTGCATTCTGTTTAAATAAATGATATCGTCCAGCTGAGTAAGTGGATCCCTCAATTCAAGTCAAGTACTATTCAATCGAATGGTGTTCTCGTCCATTTCAGACAATTTGGAAATAAAAATGTAGGAATACATTTAAATAGTGTAATATTGCATGTAAAAATATGTAAAACTCTAAATATTGCAAAGACGAGAAAATAAGCTGCATCCAAACATTTGCATACTTTCCCTGTTTAGAATGGTAATTTAAACACCCAAATGAGATGTTTTACTAACGTGTAATATTTCACATCTACACGTACACAATAAATTACCCAGATGAAATACTCGAGAGAAAAAAACGTCTTTGCGCATCTGCAGCGTCTCGGGAAAACTAAGCCTCTCAGAGGGAGGGGGTGTATGCAAAAGAATTCCCGTCATAATGTATCCAAACACCCAGGTTGTCAATTAAAAGAATTTAGCGACAAGTCATCTTAGCCAGGTCACCTCCTGACACCCTGAGGTCAGACTGCGCGACTCGGTGTGACATCAGTGAGGTCGACCACTCGGCGGGGACCCGGAGAGAAAGGTCACCACCTCCGCCGACCTCAGTCAGAGCCAAGTCGGGCGGAGGAGGGGCGAACGGGAAAGGGCTCTCTCTGGCTCGCTCTGACAGGAAGAGCAGACAAACACCGTTATGGCTCTCGAGTCGGTGTGAGAGCCGCGGCTTCGAAAGCTCGCAAATTAAACAAGTGCCACTTGGGTCACTTGTTTGTGTTGGAATGGGGCCTCCGAGAGAAACCCACATCACAGCGAGAGCCGCAAAACTCCTGAAGATGAGACGTGGAGGAGGGGGTGGGTTGGGGGGAATTTCCAGAGAACAAGTACTCCTACTGAGCGGAGAGAGAGAGAGAGAGAGAGAGAGAGAGAGAGAGAGAGAGAGAGAGAGAGAGAGAGAGAGAGAGAGAGAGAGAGAGAGAGAGGCTTTGATCTTCGGGCTGACCTGAGCTGCTACTGCTGCTGCTCGAGTCCGAGTCGCTGGAATCGCTGGAGCTGCTGTCGCTGCTGTCTGACGAGGAGGACGACGAAGACGAGTCGGTGTCTGACGACTCCACTTCCTGCTGCTGAGTCATGATCATCTTGGGGGCGTTCTTCAGGTGTTCTCGGAGTTCGTCCCTGAAGGAGGGGAGATGCGAAAGGCAATCTTTCAGCAGCAAGCAGGGAGTGACAGACACACACACACACACACACACACACACACACACACACACACACACACACACACAGTCTATTTCAAAGAACACTAAGTGCACTTACGTTAGCCCTCCCAGACCGATCGAGGTGAAGAAATTGATGGCGAAACGAGTGTTCCTGGGGTTGTCACGAGGAAAGAGGCCCTCAAAGAACACCTGCAAGGTCCTGGAAGTAAACACAGACACACATCAAGATAAATCTCTAGCTGCTATACGCCATCTCGCATCTGTCATTTAGTTTGTGAGATGCTTGAGGGAACAAATGATGATGATGACGTACGGATCCTTCAGTCGCTCGTTGAGCCTCGGCAGGCCCATGTAGGCGCAGAGTTCCTGGAACAAAATCTTGACAAAGATACGACTGGACGACGTTGTGGTCTCCTCGCTCATCTTGATGCACTCCATAACCTGTGAGAGAGGGGGGAAGAAAAAACAAAACGTGTACAGCACTCAGCATCCCGGCAAACGAATTAGAACCTCAAAACAGCAGCCCACCTTCACCCGTCCCAGCCCATCAGGAAAAATCAATAGCATTTCAAGCCATATTGACTCGATGTTATCTGTAATATAATTATCGCAAAAAGGGGATGCATTATTTTATCGGAGCTGGCAAAACTGCTGGTTCAGCTCGTTTTTCTTAAGTGAATCGTTTTTCAGGACACGTACGCTCCACGGGACGGAGTCGGTGTACAGAAGGTGCGCAAACATCCGGGCCACGTTGCGCAGCTTGTTGGTCTCCAGGCGATGGATGCTTTCGTACTGCTCCTGGAAGATGCCCTCAAAGCTCTCCATGTAGTCCTTCTTCAGCAAACAGAAGCGCTGACAATGACAAAAGGGAGCATTATTATACACCAAC
The DNA here is from genome assembly GCF_963854185.1 of Sardina pilchardus. Taxonomy (NCBI): domain Eukaryota; kingdom Metazoa; phylum Chordata; class Actinopteri; order Clupeiformes; family Clupeidae; genus Sardina; species Sardina pilchardus. The sequence goes on from NC_084997.1 coordinate 11,957,126, forward strand.
ACTACACAGTACACACCCTATTGGTGTGCACACACTGATTGCAGTACAAGCAAACAAAGCTACATCACATAATAGATTGTACCAGATGTTATTTTCTACACAGAGGCTATTATCCAGCGCTTACCCCGGCAAGGAGCCCGAAGAACTTCTCGTAGGTGCGCTGCTGCGCACAGCAGTCCAGGATCATGTTGCACAGCTCTTTCTGTGGGAGAGAACAGAAAGCCGAGAGGTTCAGCTCTATGCGCACAGACCAAAAGCTGGGGAGAGCGCTGTGCGATGCAGTAAAAAGCTGTGCTGCCTGACTAAACCAGCCTGGACCGGTAGTGGTGGCGGTGGTGTGGTGGCGGTGGGGGTCGGGGGTTAGAGGTACACAGGAGACCCCCAGAGATAGCGGGGCTGGGCCCATCTGTTCAGGTTGCAATAGTCTCGCTTCGCTTCGCTTTCCCCGTCTCCCGCTGCCATCCCATCAGGCCGGCCATAACAGACCATCACCCTGCGAGGCACGGGGACGGCTCCGCTGCGCTCTCCTCTCGGGCACCCGGACCAGCCAGTGATCAATCTTCAAATTAAACTTCTGGAACGCAACTCTGGAACAACCGGGCGGGCGGGCGGGCCAGGCAGCCAATTTCTCTTTGGCGGTGGCGGAAATTGAGAGCGTGCTGAACTAAATTTTCTCAAGCTTCATTCTCCACGGAATGGAAAAACGAGGGAGGAGAGAGAGAAAGAAAAAAAAGAGAAGAAAAAAAAAGCCCCTACAAACAACAGTGACCTCGCTGGTGTAATAACAATAAGTCCCCCGTCCCCCCCCCCCCCCGTTCAATTCTCAAGTTCGGAAACCACACTTCTTTCTTTGCAAAAAAAAACCAAACAGTAAATTTGCTCACAAATTCAACGGGGCACATCCGAGCGCGCGGCCAGTCACAGTCGCTCAGATTTGTGCTGCCCCGCGGGCCGTACATTTTGCAGGGAGACGCCAGCCTCCGGAGACAGGCCACTCTGCAGCCCTTCCGCGTCGGGAGACAGTAATGGCTATCGCCCGCGCCATCCAACATGTCTCTCTGTGACAACACGCTGCCGGGATGAAGCGCCGTGAGGAGCGACGGGCGGATACATCAGGCGTGACAGGTAAGGGTAATGATCATAGGCGGCGCACGCGAGATGGGAAGGATGGGATGGCGCGGGATAACGGAAGGCTCCCGGCTGCGGCGGCGGCGGCCCCGGTGACAGTCGACCGGCGGAAGGGTTTGGGCGATGGATCACTGCGCGCGAATGATGAGAGCCGCTGCGCTGCGCGCATGTCATGCTCTCCCTTTCGGAGCTCTCCAATCTCAGGTGGAAACTTGAGTTGTTAACGATGAGCAGGGGCACCAGGCTCGAGAGCAACCTGGCCTTGGCCCTGTGGCTCGGTCATTAGGTGCAAGACAGGAAGCATTTAGATGGATTTAGACGGGTCCAATTTCAAACATCAGCTGAGTTTCGAGGCACAGTGTGGCTCCATCATAGTGACTATGAGGGAGGTTAAGCTAAGGTGAACAAGTTCCACACAGCCTTTTGACTCAGCTAATTCTTCATTTTCATGTGTGAGCAGGGAAGTCCTTCTTAATTAAACAGCTCTGAATCCATTGGCAGCATTAGCCTCCCGCGTTGGCTGTATAGTAGAAATAAAATAGAAGAGAGAGATGGAGGGGTTTGGGGGGGGCTTCGGAGATGCTCGTGAAATGGTCACTGATTCAGTCATTAACTCGGCTAATGCCTCAATCCATCACTGGGGCCGGGGACTGTGGGAGCACACGCAGACCTGTGAGAGCCTGTCCAAGAGGGATCAAGGAAAACAAATCTGTTAAGGCGGAAGGGTCCGCAATCCCCCATCCCCCACATGTCCAAGGCAGTTGCCCCATCCCATCCCATCCCATCTTGTTCCCCACCCCCAAGTGTTGTTGATCCGGGCAGGCAGACTGCAGCTGGGTGGGGGGGGGGGGGTCTGAGGCGGCGGGGGTTGCATGCTGGGGCTAGCCGGCTCAGGAAGGGCAGGGATTACACGCTCATCAGCTACGTTTAGTTCGCCTGTCTCAGCACCTATGTCTCCTCTCTCGCAGGAGGAACACTGGCCACCACACTGTGCTGTTTATAAAGCAGCAACCCTCACTATGCAGGCCCAGTGCTGACCGGCTTTTAAAGGTTTAAAAGCTCTCCAATTAAAACAAGGGGTCCACAGATGCAAAACATTCTCCACAGATCCAGCACAATTAAATATAAGCGAGCACTGCTACAATGTGGTAGGGGCAAAAACCACTCTTGCACCAACAAGCACAAACAAGCTCCTTCCTCAGAGTCACCGCATTTGTTCCTTAGTTGCTGTTTTTGTGACCGGACATCTTATCATTAACTACATTACAGTTTACAGTGACACCATGACGCGCCAATGAGCCAACCTGTCAGTGCCCGCTGCCCACTGCCCGTCTCCCGCGTCTGCAGCCCAGGCCCGGCTCTGGGCTCGGGGCTCCGACGACCTACGGGAAGCACAGAGCGGCGGAAGGACACCGTGATTGACGCTGACCTGACAGAAGCTCTACCCGGGGAGAAGCACTTGGTGATATCCGTCAGAGGCAGGGGGAAAAGTGAGTTAGAGTGAGAGATAGAGTCAGACAGAAAGAAAGAGGGAGGAAGGGACAGAGGGAGGGAGGGAGAGAGAGAGAGAGGGAGAGAGAGAGAGAGAGAGAGAAGAGAAAAAAGAGCATCCCTGATGTGAAATCTGTAATGTCAAGAGCAGGGGCTGACTGTTTCCAGAGATGCCACACCATCTGCTCGGCGCGCACAAAAAAAAAAAAAAAAAGATTGGAAAAAATAGTAACGCAATCCCATTACCCTCTATTAAAGCAGTGAGAGATAGAAGAGAAGAGACGTTCATGCATTTACAAACCTTACAAGCCTCTCATTGCCTCCTCTTAGGCCAGGCAGCCCATTTCATTTACTGCCAAATCAGCCTAAGGCAAGGCAGATGGGCTGGAGGCGAAATTCATTTCAAAATTATATTTTCATCACAAATCAATAACCACTTACCCGTAGCCCTTTCAAGAATATACTGGATACCCGATTCACAATCCATAAGAAATTATGCATCATCTTGACAAGATCCTTTGATCTTCGAATAATAACCTAATGGTGAGATGGATTATTTTTTCGTACAGTACATGCTGGCCTGATATTTAACCACCCATGACTCTTTCCCTCTAGGAGAGCTCGAGTAATGGACCAATCGAAAGCCGGCTGTGGCTACACACGATGAAAGTAAATATGCACATGGAGCACATGGTCCTGTAGGTAGGTGAAGGTTTAGCCCTTTGCTCTCCTGACCTTGCCTGCAGCCCTCTCTCCAGTCATTAAGGGAAGTGAAGTTCTGTGGTAAACACAGGAATTGGTTCCAGGCTAAAGCGCCGGGACCAGCCCCCGAGTGCAAAGGCTTTACGAGTAAGCTCGCTCAGACGGAACACTGAGTCACCCGAGCACATGTGACTTTGAACGGAACTCTGACAGACACGGAACAGAATGCTCCGTCTCCCTCTCCCTGGTGCACTCCCTCCTCCTCCTCCACCCACCTCCCCCTCTCTGCCTTCAGCAGGAGGCTGACCCCCTCGTCTTCTGGGTGGGTGATCATGTACACTCTCTTTAATGCACCTCGGTGCTACAAGACTGGTGAGGGGAGGGAAGGGAGGGGGGGGGGGGGGGGGGGGGGTCGAGTGGTGTGGCAGTCATGGGAGGGCTATTACTGGTGGGTTCCATTCCATCACCCCACCACCATGTATGTAATATACAAACTCCCTCCCTCTCTTGGTATGAAAATCACTTGTCAATCAATAATCTGGTGGCCAGGAGGGATGCCGTGAAGAGGTTTCGGTGTGGAAAAAGAGAATTTCTCCGTCCATTTACCCCTGGCGAGTGAGAAAACCAACGCAGACTTCCAGGGCTGGGGATAAATATTGCATGTCATGTTAGTTCTCCAGGAGTCCCGAGCAACATGAGAAACTCAATATTATCAAGCCCCCCCCACCACTCACTCAAACGCACTCCCTGAAGTCCGAGGTGATAAAATATGTTTTACATCTGCTGCTGCTCCAGAGCGCTGTGTTTACTCACATGGATGAGAAAAATGGGATCGGCTGCACTCCACGGAGAGCCCCAGTGTGGCTGGCCAATCGCCAACGTAATAACGACCCACCAAATGTGGAGCCTCCGTAGGGAAGCCCACTGCACCACAGGCCACCAAAGGACAGCTGGTCCTGCATTCGAGGTTCACCACCACCACCACCACCACCACCACCACCACCACCACCACCACCACCACCACCACCACCACCGGGGACGACCACCATTTCACACTAAGGTGGGGGGAAAACCCGGAAACACACAAATCACACGGAACTATGCCGTGCCACACATGTGTATGTGCAGATACAAAATCCCTGGGCCCATACTTTTGGAAACACACACAGATGTGCATACAGTACAGTCTCCACTCTGGATTACCCCCCCTTTACCCAAGTGGAGCTGGCAGATGCTCAAGTCATGACACCACATCGGCAGGTGTGTGTGTGTGTGTGTGTGTGTGTGTGTGTGTCTGTGTGTGTGTGAATAATGAGAGCTGCAGCTGTACGGCCGTGTGATTCACTCCTCGCGGTGACGCGTTTATTGCCTACACGTCCCATAATCACGCCGCCGACGCCGCTGCCAGACGGTAGGCTGACACCCTCGGACGGCCGAGAGCCTCCGCTAATTTTCGCTCACACCTCTTCGGGCTCCCACTGGCAAGCTGGGCCCGGGCTCTCGCCGCTCGCCACCCGCCACCGAGTGGAAATTTGGCCGAGGCCGTGGAAAAAGGGGAAAGAGATTTGGCCGCGGCCGCATCTGCTGAAGGGCGGGGACGCGCGGAGAGACAGTGCGGTTACAGTAACTCCGGCGAGGAATCAATGGGCTCTTTCAAGCCCCGTCGACCGTGTCATTAGTCACGCCACCAGGTGATGTAAAAGCGCGACGCTGGTCCAATGTGGCACAAATATTCCGTGTAGGAGGAAAAAAGAAACCCGACGTGGGCCAACCGAACGGAGCTCGGCCAGACTCCTGTCCTGAGTAATCGGCGCTAGCCCGCCTCACAGCCAAAGCCAGCGCGTCTACTGTTTATACTGTTCAGTGACTGCTGAGAGAGTAACAAAAATAAAATAGCCGAGAACTCCCCTCACTGAGATCTGTGAGAACACTTAAGGGCGATATTTAAATTGGCCTCAGCTCAGAGCACTCCTTTCCAGCTTTCTCCTTCAATCTCTCCTCTCTTTCACTTTCACTCCATCTCTGCTCGAATTTACGTCAGCAGAGTAGGGCCTGCGTGTGTCGTGTGCATGTGCGTGTGTGTTTGAAGAGGGGTGGGTGTGGTGTGGGGGGGACAGGAAGCAGCTCTCCTTTCCTCAGCGCAGGTGTGTTTGTGTGTGTGTGCCTGAGCTGATGACGCAGAGACTCTGTGGAGGGTCTGGAGTGGGTCCGTGTTCAGCACCTCTGAGCTCCAGCAGAGAGAGCAGAGAACACTCCTCTCTAGCCGCCCCCCACACCTCTCTCCTTCTGTCCCTCAGATCCAGACCCAGGCACTGCCAGAGACACGCTCCCCTGCTGACAGGAGCACTGGAAGTGTCCCATAAGCACCAATATCCTGCACCACTCCACTCTGGTTTTCACCACTTCCCTCGTGATAATAACGCCAAGGGACAAGGGAGTGGCTAGAATGTGAAAGTGGTGCGTAGTACACAGGTGCCCTTACTTGTATTTCAGTGTGTTTGTGTGTGGGGGGGGGGGGGGGGGAGAGAGAGAGAGAGAAAGAAAGAAAGAGAGAGAGAGAGAGAGAGAGAGAGAGAGAGAAAGAGAGGGAGAGAGAGTGTGTGTGTGTGCGTGCCTAGGTCCAGAAACCCAAACAAATCTTCTACAAGAGGTTAAGGAAAGCGCCGTCAGCGACCTCACATAGAGGCGCAGGCCTTCACACAAAGGCGGCCGTCTCAAAGAGGCCAGTTGAGTTATACAACTGGGTCCTTCAGGCAGCCAGCACAATGAATCCATCATGAACACCTCAGCAATTCCTTTCTCCAGCAGGAAAATGGAGACAGATGCAAAGGCGCACATCCTCCACGCTATTCTCCCCGTTCTGAAGAAGCCTCTTGCACTCAAGACATTATTCATTTATTGTCCACTTTTACACCAACGGCAGAGAATATTTCCACATATTTGGGTTTTTTTCACCCCCGAAGTACAGGACAATTATAATCCAATGCCCAGTACGAAAATAAATAAATAAATGAATGACTAAAAACACATTTGGATTAACATGTGGAGACCCGTTTCATCTTCTTGCCACCCTTTTCACCCGCTTCTCCCATCAAATGATGCAAGTGGCACATACAAATTAGCTTCAAACACCTTTCAAGGAACACTTTGAAGTCTGCTTCTCGGGGCCCGGGGGAACAGACACAGTAACAAATCCCCGTCACGCGAGCCGCTAAAGGTCAAACGCACTCATTAATTCAGGGTCAAAACCAGTCGACGTCATTCGTATGGAGATCTTCCTCCAACGCCCCCTTGCAATCGCAGGGAGCAAGGCAAGAATTGGTATGGACTGGCCCAGACGCCACTAGCTCGTCACTTGATTTAAATTCAGCTTGCGAGCTACTGTCACAGCCTGCTCCTTTTTGGTGTCCTGGACATTCCTTTTCTCTCTCTCTCTTTTTTTTTGCCGGTCGGGGTTCTCAGAGCATGGCTGTGACCACAATCAAAGCCGGCCACTTAGGCAGAAAGGCATTTGATCAGTTAAAAAACTGCTGAGGGGGGAACACCCAGTTGCTTAATGAATGTTCTTTCCTACTGTGAAGCTTCAAAACAAGGATATCGGGATGACAAATGTTTCCCGAGTGACTACAAAGACTCGAAAGACCAGCGACCATGGAAGTAAATATTTAGATGATAGGGAAAGAAAGACGCAAACACTGAGAAAAGAACACACCACCAACACTGGCACAAAAACCGATCTGAACCAAACCACGTGGCATTATGATATTTACTGGGTTAACAGAAGGGCTTGGTAGCTTGCGGTTACAAAGGAAATAACAAAATGTTCAACAGTCACACACATACCGTTTGGCTGTCAGGGAAGTCCATCTTTATCAACTTGTGGGCACACTCTTCAAAGTCCAAGCTGAGGAGAAAGAGACAGGGAAAAGGTCAATCACAGAACATTGGGGAGAAAATACATCACTAAATTATTCCAACCTGACATTTTTTTTGAAAGTACAGACTTGGTGTGTGTTCCCAAACAGAACATTTATGTTACATGTAAAATACAAATATAAAAGTAGAATTATGGAGTTTTGGTATAAAACTAGCAACCTACAGTGCAGTGGCAAAGCTGCTTTAACCAAGAGCTGAGTTGATGGATGACTGCAGGGTGAATAGGGTTTGAATACTTATGTAACTTATGTATCAAGATATTTCTGACTTCTCCTTTTTTTCGATGGGTGTTCCAACCCAAACCACACAAAAACACAGAGCCTAGCGCGGAGGCCCCATGGGAACAACACTGGTGTTCATCTGTCATTTATGTGACCGTCTTCCAACCCATATTGCGTCCCTCAAAATTGGCAAATTGTCGCATCGTGTTGCTTCAACATACACTTTTGATGATCAGAAATGAGCGGATGTTTAAAAATACACGCCCAAATACATCCCATTGCCTTTTCTACCAATTCCTAGTACTAACTAATAGATAACTCATAAATAACACCAGCTAATCAGGCCACACATCAAGCGGGGAGTCATCCTGGCATCTCATTCCCACTCCATCTCCCACAGCCACCTAAGATGTCTTCACCCATCAAGTCGGAGTTGATGTTTGGGGCGAAGCTAATGGATAATGACACTCGTTTTTTAAAAAGGGCCAACACAAAGGCAGCGCATGTGGGTCATCTCTGTCGGTTTCGCTCTCTTCTCCTTAACTTGTTATTTCTAGCAGCGGAGAGGTGAGAAGCCACTTCCAGCTTCTAGCAGCTGGAGACATTTTTTACTTATATATTTAATTTTCTTATTGGTCCCGTCTGCGTTCCCATGAGAGGCTCTCTCTGAGAGACGGAAATAGAGTAAGAGAGGGAGCGAGAGAGGGAATGGGGAGAGAGAGAGAGAAAATCAGAGATGTAGATAGAGAGGGAGACAAAGAGATTGAGAAGGGAGTACTGCGACAGATAGAGAGGGAGACAGAAAAAGGAAAGGATAGAGAGAGAGAGATGGAAGGGGGAGGGAGAGAGACAAATAGAGAGGGAGAGAGACAGAGAGAAGGGGAGGGAGGAAAAAGGGTGAGTGGTAGGTGAGAAATGTGCTGCCCTGGGGCACTGCATCTCCGCCTGGTGTCCACAAGCTAGCTGGCTGGCTGGCTGACTGGTTGGTTGGTTTGGTTGGTTGGCCAGACATCACTGACCTTCCATGTGACACGGATGGCTGAAGACGCGGTCACATTTTCGCCAGCGCGCTGCAAAACTAGGCGAGCCGTCAGAAACCTTACGCCTCATTCAGGCATTTCTCATTCGGCCATTTCTTTCTGCAGCCCTCCGACGGCCGCCGACGGAAAAAGTGCTGACAAACTGACACGCTGTCACAGCAGCCACCTCATCTCGTCTACGGGCATTTTTCTCCGTCTAATGAAAGCACTTTTTCATTAAAGTGAAGTCATTCAGGAACTGCTCAATGCGCACGGCCAAATGTTTACTTGTTATTGATGGGGGGGACATTATTTCATGCTGCGGTAATTTTATCAAGCAATTGTTTCGTAATCCTAACGGAACATTTTAGCATGCTGAATAAGAGCGAGAGAGGGAGGGAGGGAGGGAGGGAGGGAAGGGATCGATGAAACCTGAGGTCACGGTGAAAAGAAAGAGGCCCGCTTTAACGGTAACATTTCTTTTGCTTTTAAAATTCATTTTCCGCCATACAGTAATCTGTCAAAGAGCAGCGTTCCCACAGGCCAATAATGGGGCCAAAGACTTTTCCAATTTTCAGGAAATGCCAACCTTGCCAATGGAGAGGAGTGAGGCTTGGCACTGAAAAACTGTGAGCCCAACCCTCCGGCAGAGCAGGGTTACAATGGCACTCGCATCTCTGAAATCCCCACGGTCAGGTATAAAGATAGAGGGAGAGAGAGAAAGAGAGAGACAGGGAGAGAGAGGGATAGAGAGAAAGAGAGACAGGGAGAGAGAAAGAGGAAGAGAAAATGTGAGAGGGGGAGAAATATAGAAGCAGAGAGAGGGAAACCAGGACAGAGATGGAGGAAGAGAAATACCACCGCCCAAAACAGATCAAGACAACACAAAAAATACCAGTGAACACACATCCTGCTGAGCGGCACACACTCCACGACAACAAGAGATTTGTCCACGATATCTTTCCAAACATAAAAGCTTCAAAAGCGGCACACAACCAAGGCTCTCCAAAGGCTGAACATGGAGCCCAATGAGCCCAAACGTAACAATATAGGTGCATGTAATCACTTATTGTAACCTTTTTACGAGATATACCTTTAGTAATTCCAACATGGACACCAGCCAAAGATTGTAAGGGCTTTCAAGTGCACCCTTGAGACGGTCAAAAAATTTGCATGCAGGCAGGGAAGGGGGGGAAGGAGAGAGTGAGAAAAGGAGAGTGAGGAGAGAGCAAAAGAGAGGGGGGGTTATCCATAGGGACCAGCACCACTCCACTTCTCTGGGAATGAACCAGTGACCTTGGAGCTGAGAGCACCAGCAACCAGCTACCAACTGAGCAGAGCAGGGCAGGGGCGAGCCCTTCTGTACGGACCTGCAAGGTCGACGTCTGCTTTCCCCAACGCCTCCCCATCCCTGTTGCGTTTCTGCTTTCCTTCTGACATACTGCAGTCACCCATCAGCACACTAGAATAACAGGCTGAGGGATTACATAGATGCAGAAAATATTCTGATCTTTTTTTTCCTATTCCCCCCCCCCCCCCCACCCTTCCTCCTTCCTGTTGTTGACGTCCCCAAAGCGCCAGAGAGTCCTGATGAGAATCATGGGGTGTGTTTCTCCGTTAATCGATAGATTCATGCTGAAGGAAAGCAGCACTGGGTTAATCTAATTTCCTGGTGGGTCACTTATTAAAGAGGGAGTTTTTCCCTGCACCGCACCCCCCTCTTGCTGATGCGCCCTCGCTGCAGCCTATGCATCTGCACCAGCTGTTGTTCCGCACGGCAAAGTCAGAGGGGGGAAAAGCAAACTGGTCCACTGCCTTTCAGGTTGTTTGTGCGTGTGTGGAATGGATGTGTGTGTGTGTGTGTGTGTGTGTGTGTGTGTGTGTGTGTGTGTACATACATGTTTGCATGTTAGACAGCCGACCATGTGTATGCGTTAAGGTATTGGGGGGGAGGGAGGACACTGAGTATGTTTGTGAGAGAGAGAGAGAGAGAGAGAGAGAGAGAGAGAGAGAGAGAGAGAGAGAGAGAGAGAGAGAGAGAGAGACAAAGAGCGAGCTCTGTAGTGTGTGCTTGGGAGGCAGCAAGTGCGTGTGAGAATCCATAAGCACGCGACACGCAGGCCCACTCTGCCTCGTCCTCCGAGGGCATTTAATTAGGAGACGAGAGACAGGGATGCATATTCTATGTCACCGCCACATAGCTGGAGTGCCTCTGGCCTATTTCGCAGCGCCACGCTGGTGGGTTAGCTTGCGAAACCGCCCTTGAAGGGCTGGCGTATATATACATTCGCGGGATTAAAAACCGTCGCTGGTGTTCACACCGCGCTGATGAAAAATACATACGCGGGACGTGTGATCCGGCTCGTGGATGCGGCGGCGCGGGATTAGAGGATGAGCGTCTATAGGATGAAGACGAGCGTCTATAGGATGAAGACGAGCTGGCGGGCAGAAAACACGGCTGAGGCAGGAGAGCGCGGAGCTTTTTATCTCCAGCGCCGCTCTGGTGAGGGAAAGATGCTTTTTGGATCATTGACATGTGACTGCTCAGCAGCGCCCCGGGCCTCGCGTTTACATGGGGGGGGGAGTGGGTTAACGGAGGCCTGTGCGTGCGTGTGTGTGTTTGTGTGTGGTGCGCGTGTGTGTGTGTGTGTGTGTGTGTGTGGTGCGCGCGTGTTTAGTGTCAGAGTGAATGCCGACACATTTCTATTCCCTGAGCTCAGCAACAGAAAGGGAAGAGCAGAGCCACACAGTAAAGTAGACCCACTTCAGCAGCACGGCAACACCGAGCGGGAGAGGAGGAGTTGGACAAACACAAACTTAGGAGATAAAATATAAATAAATAAATACCGAAATAAATACCTAAAATACATAAATAAATAGCATAGCATGCCATGCCTTCGAGGCCCCATGCCTATAAGATAAGATCCCTTTCTGTGGTTCCTGGGCAGGGGAACAAGTTCTGTTGGGAGGGGAGATTTATGTGCATTTATCTGCTTTGGGGAATTTCATCGTTCATCGTTCATCTTCTCCTCCTCCTCCTCCTCTCTTATTCCTACGGGCTTCTCCTCCAGTCACAGAACAGCAGCACTGTTGCTTTCCTGCTCTCTTGATATTGAATCCTACTTAAAAATAGAATACCATCTCTCACTCTCTCTGTCTCTCTCTTGTTTGAGCATTCCCTGAGCCCAATCTACCCCAAACCTCTTAGAGCACACACACACAAACAGTTTTTCTGTTTACAGCTCCACCATGCCAAATTTCAATTAAATCACACTTATGGAAGGTTATTAATTTTGCACGTGCAAGGGAGCTGCACCTTTTTAGCTTCCAAGTTGTAAAAAAAAAAACCCTCCTCCTTAAATGCCACTTGAAATGGGATCTAATCAAAACTGTGATTCCTACAGGACCTGCCTTTGGGCTCCTGGACATGGCATTTCCATCTGTGCTCTTTGATTTATATTTATATATATATATTTTAAATAAAATCAGTCTCAAAGCTCTCAGAGTTGTGCGATCCAAAAGACTATTTTTGGGCACAGAGTCACATATTTAGCAGCTCCTGCCTTGCTATTTTCTGCTGACATTTCCACGCCAGCCAGGAGAGATCTCTGGCTGGGCAGCCTTGGCACGCGACGCGAGTAGCACTCACCTTGACTGGATGGCGAGATAGATGGTGCGGCGAAATGCGACCAGGTTCACTTCTGTCTGGTCGAAAATAGTCACTTTCTCCCCCTCTATAAAAGGAAAGCAAGAAGTCGATAAATAAACAGAATGTGGATGGTGCTCTCTTTCACAATGGTTTTTTTTGTTATATGATATGTCTCCCTCCAGAGGTCAATGCATTTTTTCAGTGCTGAAGCTATTTTTCCTTCTACTATGAGGGAGGCTTTTTCTAAAATGGCTGCTTTATTTTTGGATAATCAAGCCTCCTATTTATTTACATTACTGTACCATTACCATAATGGCTGCTATAGATGGAACACTGTTGTTTCTGCTTATCTGATGTGCATTTAACATACATGTTCTAGATGCACGTACACAAATTGGCTCTCAAAGGACCCAAACAATTTAACAAGAGCTGGGTGGGTCAGATAGGGGTTTGTAATTGCAACCTTATAAGCAATATACATACATACATACATACATACATACATACATACAGTTAAGCCCAAAATTATTAGCCCCCCTTATGAATTCAGACATAATCCTTTGTTTATACATGAAAATGACCATTTCCAAGAATGTGCCTAGTTTATACGATTACAGAAGCGCAAATACAGTATGCCCACAAAGTTTGATGATCATTGTTTACTCATGCTCTGATTTGTGACAAGAAAAGCAAGAATTGACATGTTCAAAATTATTAGCCCCCAGACCATTAATAGTCAATAGTGTAGCCTTTCTTTGCTTCAACTGACAACAACTTCTTTGAATAGTCTTTTACTATGTTGGCACATATCTCTTAAGCACTCTTTAGCTCCAGCTCGTCCAAACTGCATGGTTTTCTTGTATGGACTCTTGCTTTAAACACGTGCCACAGATTCTCAATGGGGTTGAGGTCTGGTCTCTGTGTAGGCTATTCCAGCACCTTGATTTTGGTATCCTTTAGGGCGTTTTAGACCACTTTTCACTATGCTTTGGGTTATTATCATGCTGAAGAACCTGGTGGTGACCCAAGCCTAGACTAAGAGCAGGCGTCTTGATGTTATCCCTCAAAAGGTCAACATAATCTTTCTTTTTCATGATCCCATGCACCCAAACAAGGCTCCCTGTGCCTGAGACAGCAACACACCCCCATAACATGATGCTCCTACCACCATGCTTCACTATGGGAACTGTATTTTTATGGTTGTAGGCCTTCCTTTTTTTCGCCAAACATAGGCAACATCCATGTGCCCAAACAGCTCCAGTTTAATGTCATCAGACCAAAGGACAGTTTTCCAAAAGTCATTTTTAGCTTTTAAATGTGCATGTGCAAAGTGCAGTCTGACTTTGAAGCACCCCTTTTGGACTAATAGGTTTTTTCTCAGCCGATGACCTTGGAGGCCTCCACAATAAAAATCCCTCGCTACTGTCTTCCTCAAGACTTTAACCCCAGAGGTCTCAAGGTCAGTAACTATCATTTTGGCGGATGTGCAGGGTTCCTTGCTAACATCCCTGATGATTTTTCTCTCTAGATTGAGATATTTAGCATTTTCATCCACACTTAGGTTGGTTATGCACAAACTTGGAACTCTTTGTAATTTGTAATGATGCCGTGCACGGCTGTTCTACAGACTGTGAAGCATCTAGAGATTACAGTATAGCCTTTCTCCATATTATAGGCCTCAATGATGTTCTTTCTGAGGTCCAGACAGATTTCCTTTATCTTCAGTATGCCTGTAAAGGCAGTCCCCCCTCAGACAGGTGTTCAAGTGCCTGTAGGCCTGTTCCTTGAAGTCTTTAGGTAAACAATCAATGCTGGTTGGGTGTTCAGGTGTTGTCTGGACATTAACTAACTGCAAAGGTGTGGCTTGAAAGGTGACAGGTTGGTCGTGTGTGTTTAAAAGCAAAAAAATCACATGGGGGCTATTAATTTTGACCACTCCACTTTTCACACAATTTGAGATTAAGCATTCCTAATAATATATTAACACTCCAAAATGCACCAGATTCTACATAGTAACACTGGAGAATGTTTGATTTTTAAAATTTGATCAGGGATGAAAAATTTAGGGAGAATTTTAGAGTAATGTTCCAAAATTTCAGGGGGGCCAATAATTTTGGGCTTAACTGTACATACATACTCTATTATGGAAACAGTTTTTAAAAGAAACCATGTTCTAACCACTTATCTATATGAATTCAGGACTCTCAAAAAACAACAGAAGTTCAAAATAGCACAGTAAATATAACCATGACACGTTAAAAAAAAAGGTAAAAACGGATTTCGTTAAATTCACTATGCAAATTCAATATCTATTCATATAATGATGGATCCAAGTGGGAAGTGGGAAGGCTGTGTTCACAAAACCTATTAAGAAAGAAAAGCAAAACACTAGCGGGGAGTGGATGGGGACAGGATGGGTCCAACAGCAAAGCTCTGCTCCAGGAGCAGGGGTGGGTTCAGCCAGGGTCACCTGACTAGCGGCCCAGCCCCTAGGTGCTGTGGAGGAGAGGCTTGTGTCCTCAGGAAGATGCTGTGATGGCTTTTGTGTGAGTGACTGAAATTGAGCTTGACGTCCCGCCCGGCCCGGGCATCACCAGACTTTGTCAGGCTCAGTGCGCGTGTGTGTGTGTGTGTGTGTGTGTGTGTGTGTGTGTGTGGCCAGAGGGACTCAGGAGTGCTGTGATTTCCTAATGGGCCTGGTATGCCACACATTTCCTGCCGCTCCACCTCCCAGGGGGCCCAGATAGCGGGCAGATAATCACAGTGGGCCACAAAGGACTGCCTGCCACTGCCCACAGTACCCTTTCCTGACAAACTTAAGTCAAGGCGCTCCAAAAGCACTTGAAAATATATACCAGGAACTAATGAACTGGCTGGCTTCAAGGGACTGCTTCCCCGACTGGAGGTGAAGACAAGCCTCAGGGTCCTCTGAGTGGGATCAGGGGAAGCAACATGTGCCTGCCTTGTGTTTTCTATTAATTTCTCCTCAAATTAAATACGGTTTTCTTTATTCATAGGGACCTCCCTATCTGCCTAAACTGTTGGCATCAGCAAAGTAAAAAAAAAATGCAATAACACAAGACGATGCATCAAGAGGAAATAAATTGGCTGTCTAAAAAAAAAGTCCATAAATGAAAATTCTTGAGAGAGAGCGAGCGAGAGAGAGAGAGAGAGAGAAAAAAAATCACTGTTAGATCTCAAACTATAAGGGGCACTTTCATATGGGCCTACAGGCAAAAAATAAAGTCTTACCCTCGCCAGCTTCTGCCTCCTCATCCTCATCCTGGTCGTCGTCGTCGTCATCGCTTCCCCCCTCTCCGTCGTCCTCCGAGCCGCTGCTGCCTTCATCCAGAATCTCTGCGGAGGGGTCACACAGGGTCAGAGAGTGCCGCTGCCCCAGATCGCGTTCATTTTCCACTCAGCTACGTCCCTTAACTCCAGGGTTACCTTCATTTTCCAGAGGACTGTGGCAATTATTCTTGCCTCAGAGAACAAGCTATTCGAGGCCTATTGAACGATAATAAAGTTGCTTTTGAACACCCGAGCGCCATATGCCGGGCTGGAGCTGACTGAGCAATTAGAACACAATTAAAATTCAAATGCCCCCATTTGAAATGCTAGGGAAACCAGGGTTGTGTATCGCCGGGCGCTTCTTATAATGGGCGGTAATGTAAACGGCTGAGTTGACACCGGGCGGATGACGGTCAACTCACCCCGCTTAATCGCTTTGTACTTCTCTTCATTCTCCAAGAAGTCCGGGTCCATCTTGAAGACATCTGAAATGAAAGAGAGAAAAAGAGAGGGATAGAGAGAGGGGGAGAGAGAGAGTGTGAGAATGCTGTTGTTTTAATGGAAGTCATTCGCTTGCAATTACACATTTCTACAGCAATTAAGTCGCTGCAATCGAGATGTAATCAGAGGCAATTACCCATAAAGACGAATTCATTGTGCATCAGGCATTATTCATAAAAGGACTTAAATGTGGTAATGGCTTCTCCTACACCCTGAAGGAAGACTTGTATAGATTTTCAATTAGGGCCGTTTGTCTGTGAAGCCACAAAAAGATGCTTATCCGCAAATTGAACAAACATAAATAAGTAGCGACAGGGGCTAAATGTCAGGAGCGAAAAAAATCCAACCCCTCAATTACGCGCCGCCAGCAGGGACTTGCTCCTGCACGAACCACGGGCTGCAAGAGCGAGAGATCCCGAAAGAGGGAATTGGAGGGAGGAAAGGAGGGGGGGAGAAGGAGAGAAGGATGTGGAGAGACCCATCGGGACGCTCTGCGTATAATTAGCTTCTAAACGTCTACAATGATGGGAGCTAGCACGCGGAGGAGAGGGGAATTTACCTCCCGGCAATTAATTAAGCCGCGGCCAGGTTAGACGAGCAAGGAGGCCGGCACCGATAACATCTGGACATCTCGTCGTGCTCCAGTGGTCAAGGAGGCACCGCGAGCGGCCTAAATGTTTACGGCGTGTACACGGCACTGGACTGTGAAGTGAAAACAAGTGTGTTGTCGAGGGCTCTTACTCAGGATGTCCTCGGTGTTGTAATCATCTTCCAAGGGCAGCATGTGTGTGAACTGGTCCTCCTCCTCCACGAGGTCCAGGCCGTCGGGGATGATGGGGTGGTCCTTGAAGCCGTCCTTGCGGATGGCGAACATCACCTCAATCATGTACTGCACGCGTTTGTCAATCTCCGACTCGTGGAGGATGTTTCTCAAGCGTTCAAATATAGCTGAAATGAAAACGGCAAAAAAAAAAGTCAATTAAAGCCGTCAAACCTCCACATAGATATTCTACACTCATAACTGAAAGACATAAACAAGGAGAGACCCTGACTGAAGAAGACATTGCAAAATCATACGTTAATGACAAGTTAATCTCTTCACGATATTCTTCCAGCGAAACAAACAGACTGGTACCGTTAATGCCTCGGGGCGAGACCTCGGTGAGTTTGAGGCCGCACTCCTTGAGGAAGCCGATGGCCACCTCCACGCTGTCGTCAGTGGGCCGCTCCAGCAGCAGGGTCAGCATCTCCAGACACAGCACCTCGTGGGCCTGAGGACACAGGACACGCCAGAGGAGCAGTGTGAGACTACGCACAAATACTGCGCTCAAGTCCCATCAAGTTGTAGTTGGACACCTGAACCTGAATTTTCAAAGTGCTTTCTACAGCAGCAAACAAAGGGCGAACATTCG
The DNA here is from genome assembly GCF_963854185.1 of Sardina pilchardus. Taxonomy (NCBI): domain Eukaryota; kingdom Metazoa; phylum Chordata; class Actinopteri; order Clupeiformes; family Clupeidae; genus Sardina; species Sardina pilchardus. The sequence continues at coordinate 11,974,476 of NC_084997.1, forward strand.
AGGCAAAAAATGCGTTCTTTGAACGGTCCAGACTGTTTTTAAGATAAGTTTTAAAATGGTAACTATTTGTCAAGTGTCCATGTTTGGTCTGAGGATGTACTTCTCTGCCAACATTCACAAACAGTTTGAAGATGTTCAGAGATAATTCTGATGCATGATGAATGAGGATGACTTACCACATTCTGATTGATCAGATGTGCCACAAACTTTGAGGACGTCATACACTGCATCTGAAAAGAGATGAAAAAAAAAAAACAAAGTCAAATTTACAGAACTTTTCTGAAAAAGATCAGAACAAGGAGAAAGAAACTAGGAGTTCTTGAAGTAGTTCACCTTATCGTTCCTGCGGTAGCCTTTCCTGAAGTTCAGGATGAGCCTCTTCAGAATGAGTTCTCCAATCTGGGGGAACTTGGAGTTGATAATGGACACAAGAGCGCCGTAGACGTGGGTGAAGATGGGGGAGGCGCCCTGAGCCTGGAGAATGGATCTAGCCATGAGACCCCTGGGGAAGATCAGAGAGCAATAACGTTTACACTCCGGTAACAAGAAATACTCTTGCCTGATGTGTTGCCTCAGGGCTTGCTCTTGGGGATTCACAGAGAATGGCGTTCTTTGCCTCTGTCTCACCAACATTTGTACAATAGAGCTATCTCTTGGGCTTCATCATTGCGAGTCCCCCTAAGGACGTCTGTCCCTATCACTGTGCTATGCTTACATCATTATCATACTTAAAAGTCACAGTCCTACTCTGATCAGTATAGCCTGCAGCACTATACAATGCAGACAATACAAACAGGCTCTATCTTAAGACAGATAATCATATTAGAAAAATGACTTCATGAGCCAGGGTAGGACCTGTTGGACTTCAGGAGGACTTACCGGCCCCTGACAATGTTTTCCTGCAGCAGCTCCTGGATGATGTTGCCGATGTTGGACACGTTGATTTTGTTGACGAGACCGTTGATGGACTTCTTCAGGGCCTCCCAGCTCATCCTCTGGTACGCGAGGCTGAAAGGAAAGCGACACTGAGATCAGACCAGACCCTATGCTCTGCCGGTCCTCTCTCTCAAGTATGGTCTCTTTATGAACTCCGAGATACTTCTTGCAGGAGAGAAAAATGAACACCATTGCAAGAAAGAGCACATATATAAAACACTGTTGATGTAAAAAAAAAACGATCTTCGCCCCGCTCCTTTTTTCCTTAAATTTCTGAAGCGATACTGTCCATAACTTCTGGTTTATTCCACCGGCGAGACTGATCATATTTATGGTGCCAACAGCGCAGGCCGTTAACACAGCGGCGATCTTAAATTTTCTATGATGCCTTTTACTGGCCCGTTATATATGGTGGGCAGGGGAGGACGTTTAAAGGCAGGATTTACACAACTAGCTCCTAGAGGACGGCAGGACTGTCAACTCTCTGTCCTTCAGTCTCAGGCATTCAATAGTGCCCCCCCCCCCATCCAAAACTGCTGACTGACATGCTCTTCTTCGCAGGATACTTTTCTCTTCTTTCACTCTGTGTCTCTTTCCCCCTCTCCATCTGTCCGTCTCTCTCCTCTTCCTCTCCTCTCTCTGGTCTCCTCTGAGGATTGCCATGTCTGTTATCTTTTTCATTGCCCTTCGCTGCTCTTGATATCGAAGCGGAGAAATCTCTGTCTAATTATCACCATCTAACTTCCAATCTCCCAACTGCCACCCCCAGGGCAGCAGATGCTAGAGGTCCTTGGAGGGGGGTGAGGCGGGGGGGGGGGGGACTGAACACACCTTGAGCTATAGATATCCGCCCCCCCGCCCAGCTCTCCTCGACCCTCAGGGACCATCAGGTGGCTCTTGCTAAATGATGAGCTCCTAACCTTGCTTAATCTCTCTCTGAGTACCAGAAACCCCGCAGCTTAGGAGTGCCCTTCGCGTCCCAATGGGCTCGGCGGGGGTTGGCCTAACGTCCGCCGGCGGTCATTTCCTGCCGTTTCGCGTGCGTCTGGGCCCATTTTCACAAGACTCATTATTCCACTTACGACTCAATAAAAACCCCAACAGATGACGCATGCCCCGCCTGCCAATTTTACGGCCCAGTTCACTGCCGGCTATTGATCACATATAAAAACTGTTTTGAGGGAAATTCCAAGGGAATCAATCAAATTAACGGTCTAGACCGAGGTGAGACCATAAAGCAAGCGAAATGTGTGGAGTGCTCAATTTAATGATTCACGCCAGTCATGTTGACAGCAATGTGTCACAGACGCAGGGCTGCAACAGAAGCTTCCTAACAAGAAGTTCTTCATTTCAGCAACAAAGGCTTTAGTAGCAGTTCTCCTCACGGTTACTTCATCTCCTGGATTCTCTAAGTACACTAACTGCCAAAACAAGCATTTCAGCATCTAAAATGGTAAGACGCACATGAAGATGGGGGAAGTTTAGGGTAGGGTAGAAGAGTCTAGTTTAGGGTAGGGTGGGGTAGAGGAGTCTCCATTAGGGTAGGGTAGAGGAGTCTCCATTAGGGTAGGGTAGAGGAGTCTCCATTAGGGCAGGGTAGAGGAGTCTCCATTAGAGTAGGGTAGAGGAGTCTCCATTAGGGCAGGGTAGAGGAGTCTCCATTAGGGCAGGGTAGAGGAGTCTCGATAAGGGCGGGGAAGACCTAGTTTATGGGGTGTCCATTTTCCACCGTTACTTATATGAAAATGGAGCTTCTGAGAAAATGCTTCCCTGGTGGATGAAAATAGGCTCCACAACGGGCTGCATGTCTCATGCAGCAAAAGTGAATGTCAACATAGGTGGCGAAATGAAAATCAGCTACAAAAACAACAACCATGACAATGTGTGAAACGGGCCTAAGGGGCTCACCTGCTCTTGTCAGTGATCTGGGCCTGCATCATGCGCAGCTTGGCCGGGGGGATGTAGGCCCCTCCTGTCCGGGTCAGGATGGGGTCCAGCTCCTCCTTCTTCTTCTTGACCGGGGGCTCCTCCGCGTTGGGCTTGTCATTCTGCGACGGGGACGGCGAGCGGCCTCTCCTCCTGTACTCCAGGTCACGGTCGCGGCTGGAGCGCCGCTCGCGCTCCCGATCCCTGCTGGTCCGCCGCTCGTAGCGCTCTCGATCGTAGTAGCGGTCTCGGTCTCGATCTCTGGACCTGTGGTGGAAAAAAAAAACAGAAGCGGTGCCATCGGCACAACACAGAATTAGTCCAAGAATAATCAATATAACAAATGTAATCGAGTACCCACAATCAGGGTGGTTCAGTTCTCCTGTTGATTTAAGAGGGGAATTAGCAGGGGTCATCTCGTGACTTTGACCCCGTGGCTGAGTGGGCTCACCTGCGTGATCGCTCATAGCGGCCTCGAGGAGACCGCGATCGAGATCCGGATCTGGAGCGGGACCGTCTCGATTCGCTGGAAGACAAGATGTGATGTGAGGACATTTCTCCTGATGTGAACTAGTTGCTGAATAAACCACTTGCACAGATGTTCCATTAACAAGGCATGAGAAGGAAAGAAAGAGAGCGAGCGAGCGAGCAAGAGAGAGATAGAGAGCGAGAGATAGAGAGAGAGACCGAAAGCGAGCAAGAGAGAGACAGAGTGACTCACTTGTTCTCTGGAGATGAACTCTGTCGCTTCTTCCTCTCATCATACGAACCCCTCTGAAACAGACATGCAAGCGTACACACACACACACACACACACACGCCTCTTTAGTTTGAACTGCAACTATGAAGTTCATGAAAAATGCACCAATACTGAGTCTCCTTTGTCCCCACACTGTGCCTTTGAGCCTTTGTTTCCACACTGTTGCATTCCGAAACAAGACCATTTTGCAGGCATTCAAATCATACATACATTTGCACTTATTTATTTAGCAAAAGCTGTTCACAAAAATTACTTACGGTACAGACAAACATGTTTATCAAAGCATGCGTGTTACTTCTTCCAGCTTATCAAACCCATGACCTTGCCATTGAACCAATGCCCTTGACCTTTCTCTACCAGTTGAGCCGCAGGATCACTCGCCACTGCAATACTTCATTAGAGGCCAATTCAACCTCTGCTGCAGCGTTAAGCACGTCAGCTTCGACCCCCGAGCCCTCGATTGGCGCTCACCCGGACGTGTGCGATGCTGCTCCTGATCTTTGGCGCCGCAGCCCCGTCGCTGTCCTCGTCGCTGCTCTCGTCGCTTCCCGAGTCGCTGTCGGAGCCGCTCTTCCTGGCGTCGTTGTCGCGGGGGGAGCCCCTCTGGTCCTCTGGGCCACCGCCCTTGGGGGAGGCTTCTTCAGGGCTGCTGTCGGCTCTCTCCTGCTCGGCTTCAGGCTTCCTCACAGGGCTGGGGTACCGCTCTGAAAGACCCGCAACAGACAACAAGTTGCTTTTTTATTTGGGTGGATAAGCATTTTTTGCCCTCTCAAAAAGTGTTCATTATGACTGTATCTTAAGCTCCATGGTTGCTTAACAGCCTGCTTCTAATCCTGCTGTAAGGAGCCATATCCTGACTTAACACCGATGATAAGATTTCTAGATCGGCTCGATCGTTTGCAGGTGGCAGGTGAAGCGCAAAGGCAAACGTTATGAAGATAAATGGGGATCACCATTAATCTGTCCAAGATATGGGCAGAAATGTCAGCTCTGGGAATGGTTCATTGGTTTGTACCCACTAGATAGGGGCCCGTTTTATTTGTATTTCCTTTTCTCCACGGAAGAAAACCATGCCAACAGCAAGGACACCTGTCGTTTCTGTCCCCGTGCGCCTCCTCGGTAGCAGGTGACCGACCGCGCCGGCCGTCTCCACAAACCCAGTCTGACATTTGCGGAGCAGGGGGAAGTTAATGTTCAATAACAGAGCCACTCAATCGGCGCTGGGGAGCATGAAAACTCCATTAAATAATTATGAAACGGACGACATTCAGCACAGCTCCCCGCGCCCGGGCAAGTGAGTCACAGCCAGTCATAGTCACCAGCCTGCTGGGCTTTTCACCGCCTCCCCTCACACTCACCACTATTCACCTCCATTCAGTCTCTACCTGGAATGGGTGATATATAACCTTACCTAACCTTCACTCCGCGGCCAAATACAGCTCTCAACACAGCCAGCGCTTACGTTCCATGTGCCTTTCACACAGAACAGAGGTGAACTAAATTAGGAGTTTACTGAATTTAGAATTAAAGCTTCAGAATCAAGAGCATGTACACCATAAGAAACCACCGATATTAAAACATCACATTCGAAAATCGCTTTAAAAAAAAAAAGAAATCATTTTCAGACAATGGAAATGATGCCAGGCAGTATTCCTTTCAGCAACATCTTTGACGACCTGCTTCCTTGCGCAGCAAGAGTTCTCAACCATTCCAACAGCACAGCTGCCCTGGAATAATAGCATATTAATGGGCCGCTGTTCCAAATGTACACCAGAGAGGACATTCTGGGGCTGGAGTCATAAATTCCTAACAGCTCTCCGCACTCACAGCGAGGGGTTCCTCGCAGGCAATGGCAAATCAACTCCGAATCCAGAGAGCAAGGCTCTTCAGGGGTATCAGCTGCGGCTGAATTCTCCGACACTTTGTCAAGGTGGGCAGTCTAGCCTTCAATTTGCAGGGAAGGGTGTGGTTGTGGTGGTGGTAGTGGTGGGGGGGGGCTATAAGGCAACATATCAGTACGGCAAGAAATGAAAGGAGTTCTATTGAATTCTGAGCCCATTTTGAGGTGGCCATTAGTTACCCAGAATGCCGAGGGCCGTTACCTCCTACCTGTTTCTAAATTGCCTTCCCATCTAAATGGAGGACGCAGGCACTCATGCCGCTACATAGGGGGTGAGATTTTATGCAGCACTTAGCGTCGACAAAGATGGACCAGCCAGGAGAGATTCATTACGCAGCCTCCTTTTTATACAGTGGGGCATCTCAAAACAAGCAATTTCCCAAATCTTGCTCAATGTTCAGCTCTATAAAAATGACGGCCTGGGTAATTGCCTCTCATATCTTTCCTCCCTCGAGTGCAACTATGGTATTTTGCAACGAGGAAAAAGACTATAATTCTGTTGAATACGGAAAGTGAGTGAGGGCCATAGGCAGACAAACCCACTGCAAACTCAATATTCTGCAGAATTACTCAATGCACTGTTATACTCAGGCTTTGACACCAGACACTGACTGGAAAGCGGAGATAGTGATACAACCGTTAGCACAGGGGACATATTTCACTCTATAACGTTAAAGAAGACAAATAAATAAATAAATACGTTTTGCCCTTGGTTACTATTTCCGGACGGCAGAAGGTTTGGGTTGCCTTCTCTCGCCGGTCTCGTATTTGCAACAGCTCAGCAGAACGGATGATTGGAAGCATTATCTGTTTACGGACACCCAGGGAGGGAGCCACTGGGCGCGACGGCCCGAAATGAGGCAGAGCAGCTGGGTACCAGCTGATCAGATCGATCGGAGGAGGAGGAGAGTTAAAATGGCAAGGTGGTGGAGGATCAAGGCCCTGGCACTGATGTAAACACAGATACAGCTTCGACCACTCATCATTACGTTTCAACAAGGTGAACTTTCCAATCATGTAAATCACAGTGTAGTTTTTGATTATCAAAATGACTTGTAAAACAGCCTTTTTCAAAAGAAGCTATCAATTACTCAGCCCACCCAAAGAAATAATATCAGCATGGTAAAAACCATAACAAGGTCAAGTTATTACAATGATAAACTGTGTGTTTCAGTTATTACAATGTGGTTCATTACAATCAAGACAATCTGACAAAGAGCCAAATCTTACTCTCTTACGCGATCTTAGGGTAAAGTTCAGGTACACAATGACCTTAATGTGTAGTTTACAGCAAGCTATGGAGAGACAATGAATTTGAACTTAAGGACCATGTCTGCAGAAGGCTGCTATCCTGGTTTCATTATATTTCCTAGTAACGCAATAAGCATGCTGCACCAAGACACCGTGGGGATTGTGGGGATGGCAGCACTGTCAGTGGTGGTGGTGGTGGTGGGGAGAGGAATCATTCGTCTTGCAGGAAAAATCTCTGTTCTGTCTGACGGGTAAAGTGCAAGCGACTCACCTGCCCTCCGCCGCCCCCTCCCCCTGGTCTCGGCTCCATCATCACTCTCTCCATCCTCTGACAGGCTCCTGCTGCGGCTCCTCCGGGGGCTGTCCATTACTGCTGGGCCCGAGTGCTGCACCGTGGGGGGAGAGAGGGAGAGAGAGAGGGATGGAGAGAGGGAGAAAGAGAGATAGAGAGAGAGAAGGAGAGCGAGAAGGAGAGAGATGGAGGGGAAGAGATGGAAGCAAAGCAGGGTGAAGGAGATGTAAGTCCAGGGAGAGAAATAAAAGAGAAAAGAAGAAGGCAAAGAGAGAGGCAGAAAAGGGGAAAGAGATGGAGGGAAAGTCACAGAGAGAGAGAGAGAAAGAGTGGGGTGAAAGAAAGAGAGGGGGATGAAAAACATAAGGTCAAGAGAGTGTTCTGTTTTTAAAGAAAACACAGTTCAGATCGGTGAGCATGCATCGCTGGGAGCAATGGGCATAAATAAAGGAAGCTGCTGCCAGCCATGGAGCTCCTCGGGTACACAACCGAGAAGCATCTGCATACTGTACTACAGGGTTCACGAGGGCCACAGCTAGCCGAGGCAAGGTTGTAGCGGAGTCAGAGAGAGATTATGGAAATGCAAACCGTGGGTCAGGAAGACTTATAATTTCAACCAAACTCAGGGCAGTAAAACAGTAAACACAATAGCATATTTAAATTGGTAAAAATATCACACTGAAATTTGCATCCCGCCTCTGCTTAACCCAAAAGAAAACAAGGCAGAATTGGATAGAAGTGTGTGCTTTTTGAAAAAAAAAAAAAAAACACCTTTGCCATCGTGTACCAAGTCCACAGCTGCCTCATGTTCAGTTTCAATCTCAATTCAATTTGCCATTTCAGCAGAGCTGGCAGGAGACAGAGTGACCCTCTCTTTCTCTCATGTGTTGGTAATGCAAGCCTCACAGCAACACACACTCATCCCAGGTGTGGATGGATACAGTGTAGGGAGGGCAAAAGAGATGGAGGCATTTCTGATATCGCCTCTGGCTTGCTGTCCTCTGCAGAAATGAAATGCCTTAGGAGACTGTTTTTTTTTTTCTCTTGCACTTATCTATGCCCACGGCTGTGCTAAGCTTGCAAGTCTGTACAGACACGTACTTGACTGTGAATGGGTAGCCACTCTTCAGATAATAGACTGCTTGTGCCTGGGTAAGCATGAGTTTAGTGTTACCAAACACTTCATAATAAAAGAGAAAAATCCAAGAACATGTCTTATGAACCACTGCTTTCTCTCCAGGACAGACATACCCAACAAGCTGTCTAAACTGCTGAGAGGTGAAATCCAAAGTCCAATCGTTTGAAATGGAAAAAGTTGAGACTGTAGGCCTACCTTATGTATTTTAAATTAATATGCATCCATAGACCCAAACACATTCACATATCCATATTCTGTTTTAACATGAAAATATAAAGATACACCTGTAGGCTACTGAAATGTCAATATCAATGAAATATTTAAAACAAGCAGCATACACCTGAAGATGCAACCGTCACTCAAGATGATTTAAACCATTGCTTCAACTGAGCAGCCATTTGACAGCTCATTGGTTTAGTCGCGCGGTTAGAAATAACAAACAAGGACTGTAATACCATTGTAAGTGTATTTCATAAGACATAAACTGACGAGGGCCACCGTACTTCGCTAACGTTACTATGACGTTTACTTATAAATGAGCTAATGGACTGGCAGGCAATATCTGATTAATAACCTGATAATCTAGTCAATCCATATCTTAACCGTTGATCTAACATGTGCCTGCAAATAAAAATGTGTATACGGTGACGTTAATAAGTTCACAACTCAGTTAGCAACTTTACTTGAGTTATGATGTTAGCATACATTCAGTTGGGATTAAAAGGCAATTCCGTGTGTCAAAACAAAGATCCTTCATTAAACCAGAGTAAACACAAAGCAACAAAGACTAATACTTCTTCACTCGCTAACTACTTAACACTAGCAATCAAATGTACATAAAATCCAGTAATGTTACGTTACAGGCTATGCTAAAGTTAGCTGACATCAAAATAACTTGGTTGATCTATTTGTCCCAAGTTAGTCTTCTCACGATAATCAACTTGCCTTAAATCACGACAAAATCACAACTTGACACATAACTACACAAATAACCACAAGGATTACATTTCTAAAACGTGCAAACTTTCGCTGTCTAGCCAAATGCTACCAACAGTGCGCCCATGTGTTTGTAAGTTAACGTAAGTGGACATGTTAGCAAGCTAGATAGCTCTTTGTATAGTCCGTAAGGCCTGTGCTAGTTAACTTACGTATTTACATTAAATATCAACTTCTCAACTTACTCCAAAATTATATTGACTTTTAAGTATAAATTTACTATTTTATTGAGCCAACAGCACAGCGTCTTACCCCATCTTCAGACGCGTGTGATAAGCCTATTTCGATTTCAGACTCGTTCGATTCAGCCGCCATCTTCCTGCTCCTCTTCCGCAAGTACTACTACGGAGAGCTGCGTGCTCCAAACAATCGAATCGCTTTTTTCGTTGGACCCACATAACAGATTTCCACTGCTCGGACTCCTTTTTATTATTATGGCAGAGTAGGCATACAACGTTTCACTACTCTGTCCTCCAGCAGAGCAGGCAGGTTATCTTACGATTTTAGAATGGGTCCACTCACCTCAAAAATAAATCTTAGTAATTTCAAATGATAGGCCACCTTGGAGGTCGTTAAAAACACACCAGTCACTTATCAGAATTGACAACTACATAATTCCTTACAAATTTGTGCCATTTGACACACTAAGAGAGAACACATGCATTCAAAGTAGCCAATAGGATAATCAATGAGGCAGAACCAAATCAGCTTGGGATGCCCTGCCCTACAGCATTTAGTAGGCCTAATCATAGGTTAGGCTGCAGCAATAATCAGCCTATTTCAGGAAGCCTAATCTGTCTGAATTAGAAGACAAAATCTTTTTTTAATAGGTTACACATCTACCAAACTATCTTACCATTATAGTCACAAATACATTCTAAATGATCACAGAAGCTTTCTGAAATGCTTTTTTCTTTCAGTTTCAGTTCTTCACAACGACTACAGCTACTCACCAGCGAAAGGTCAGCCTATAGTCTTTTCTAATCTGCTCAATGCACACACACACACACACACACACACACACACACACACACACACACACACACACACACACACACACACACACACAGAGAGAGTGAGAGTGAGAGAGAGAGGGAGCTGAGGGAGCCAAGAGCAGACACAGAGAGAGCATCATCGATGTCCCTTCGGCCAGACGAGGTAAGTCCTGAGTTGACCCTGACGCAGAGACACTGTGCTCTAATTCAATTAGGCCAGGCCATGCCACAGCGCCTCTGTCTTTACTCACTCTGCACGTGGAACGAGCGTGCCCTCAGTCACAAGCAAATGAACCAATGACCATCACACCAGCAGCATGGAAAAGAGGAGGGAGGCGAGAGGTGGGGGGGGGGGGGGGGCATGATGTGTACAGATTTTTTTGTTTGTTTTGTTTTGCAAAGGTCATGTAAGAATAAATGTCATCCACTTCTGTTGCCTTTCGTCACCTTACCCTATGTGAAATGAAGTGATTTTAAATCAGCCACATGCATTTGGATTTTTTTTTTTTAAGCAATTGGAAAAAAATGAAGACTGACCATTGATTTGCCTGGATGTCATCCATAGTACAACACTGAGAAGGATGCGCATTAGATCAAAACAACATTTAGTCATGATAAGAGCTTGTCTTTAACCGACATGTTCTAAAAAGTGTCATGGTCATTGTGTCCTTTGTTAACCCAGAATTGTGTGCCTCTCAGGTGATGGCCATGGCTGTTTGAAAAAATGTCTCTCTCCCGCAGGCAAGACTTTTGTTTGTGCTCACTTGTGTGTTTGTCTGTTATTTTCTTTCTGAAGCTGGAGCAAAGCATAATTCTGAGGCTTACATGCTTGGTGGCACATCACTCCACAAGGCCCTTCATTGTGCAGTGACCTGTCCTTCATTTTCATTGTTGATGCTCTCCTCCATTGACTATGCCTACATGGGTCATTCTGTGTCAAATCAGATAAGGTTGTTACTGCGCTGTCTCAGATTTTGTTCGAACCTTGAGCATGAATGGGTACAAAGCCTGTAAACTATCTCTGTTTGAATCCAGTGTCCAATGTCATCACCTGAACATATATGCTGAGCTCTATGTTATGTTATGTTTTATTGTTTTACCACAGGGACAAGAATTAAATTGGGGCAGCTATGGCCTACTGGTTACGGCTTCGAGCTTGTAACCAGAGGGCTGCCGGTTTGATCTCCGACCAGTCCACGGCTGAAGTGCCCTTAAGCAAGGCACCTAATCCCTTACTACTCCCTGCGCGCCACTGGTTGAGCAGGCAGCTCACTGCTCTGGGTTAGTGTGTGATTCACCTCACTGTGTGTTCACTGTGGGCTGTGTGTGTTCACTAATTTGGTTAAATGCAGAGACCGAATTTCCTTCACAGGATAAAAAAATATGCTTATACTTAATATATTAAAAGGCAGAGGCATAGCATGAACATGATTAGTGTATTTATCTATGAATGAAACATGGCGCAATGTTGGCACTAATGAATCTGATTATACACTGAGCTTTTTACTTCAGCTGCTTGGGTTTCAACAGGACATGGTCTCAGTGGGCTTTTCAGTGGGTTGAGGACTCACATGGGCTAATGCTAGAATTGGGCTAAGCAATCATGGGTATACTTTATGGGTACCACGTGGATGCATAGGCTACAAATGGGCACGAAACATGGGTACTGTATGGGTCCAACGTGGGCAACCAAAATTAACATACAGAGGAGACCGGCTTAACAAACATGGTACTTTAAGGGGTCCCACATGGGCAACTCAAATGAATATACATGAGCTAGAGATGGGCCTAACAAACATACTGCATGGGTCTGCAACTGGGAGACATTCTCAAAAGAAAACACAAATTGTATCTTACAATGATCTATATAGCCTATGACATGTTATGCCTGCACTGAAAAAAGGTCTGGGCTGACCCATGTATCAAAGCATGATATGACTTTGCCACCGCTATGAATTTATCCAACAGAATCATATAAGATCAATGAGAAGCACTGAAGTCAGAGACTTTCTAATGAGGAGACACAGCACTCAAAGAATCTCCTATTCTGAAATGTATGGGGTTAGTTTATAACGCAAACATGGCAATCGTCTAGACATGTTCTGCCCCTTCCGCAGCCAAAAGTTGCGTGATTGAAAATACAGTACATCTTGCCAATCATGTGGTTGTGAATACATCGTCAAGACTATCTTGAGGTTATTAATCTCACAATTTTCCTGTGATTATTACAATTGTAAGTACATCTGAATACTCACTACATGTCTCCACTTGGGCATGATTGTAGGTCATAGATGGGTGACACCTGGATAACCCATGTGGACCCTACATGACATCCATAAAGTTCCCATCATCAGCCCATCTGGGCAGATTACTGTAGGCCCCAGATGGGTTAAACCTGAGTCACCCATCATGTGGACCCTGCATGACACCCATAAAGTGGCCACCATCAGCCCACCTGTGCAGATGAAAGTAGGCCCCAGATGGGTTAAACTAGGTAGCCTTGATGAGGCCCACTTGTCAGCCCACAAACACAGGCCATGAAGGACCCACCGTTAGCCCATCTAGGCTGACCCAAGGGCAACAATGGAACCCAATGGCAAAATGAGCTGGGCCCCAGTTTGGTAGTCCAGATGAGGCCCATTTTCAGCCCACAACCAACCCGATGGTTGTGTTACCTGCATACTACCCCACAAACCATTTCAGTTCTATGAAAATTACCAAAACAAAATGCACCATATTTTATTCGCAATGTCCTCAAGTTCATTTGTTGTGGAGACGTCAAATATTTAACATAGCATTGTACTTGAAGACAAAGATTAATTGATGCCATGTGGGTACAAAAAAAAAGAATTGCCAAGACTCTCAGTGTCACTCATTTCGCACTTACTCCAAATGGAGGACCTCATATAAAATCAATGGCCATGCAGTAAACTTGTAATGGTCCAGTCATGCTGAGAACATGCTCATCTTCCATCTTACAAAATTCGGGCAGTCTATAAATAATACTTTTTAAAGATATTAATGTCAAAACATGGCCTCCAAGATAAGGATTTATCAATTGATTAAGATGTGGTTGTGAAGGTTTTTGACAATGATGACAAGTCAAGGCCAAGGGTGACATGTTTAGGGACCTAAACATTATGTTGACAAACTTTAGGGAAAATCTGAGACCGTGCGGCAACCGTTTTCCTGGATCATGTCTGATTTGACACAGAATAACCCACTTAAGCAACAAGGGCAATTCAGTGGGTCTGCGGATGATGTGCAAATACATATGGGCTTCAGGGTAACTGAAACCTGATGGCAGAACAGCTTCAAAGGACACATCGAATGGAAAGCAGTGGCAAATTGAAAAAAAAAAAATATTTTGAGAAATGCAGGTTTCCACCAAAGGTACAGCAATTTAATGTCTCATACAGCATCCAATCTGAAATCAGATCACTTGTTGAAAGAACTCATAATGTCAACAATATTATGGTTATGGTTATGGTTATGGTTATTTAGCAGACGCCTTTGTCCATAGCTGTTGTATCAAATCACATACTGGACGCCAGCCAAACACATTCATTGTATTTTAATAATGTGGAACAGACCTCATATTTGTCACCCATGTTTGTCAAGGGAGACTGCCCTGTTGAGTGCTTAAATGATGAAAGCTTACAAAAGGACAACACTGCCATCTACTGGTCGAGAGAAATGGCTACTTTTTAATATTTCAATTAAGCTGTTAAAGCAGAGTGTGTGGTTCACAATGTGAAAAATGCATGATAAGATAATCATGATTATCTGACATTAGAGAGAGCAATGAAGCCGTAGGCTACAGTTCTTCTTCAAAAGTGATGTTTCCTTGGGAAAAGTGGTCTGTAAGTTAAACAGTGAAGAGGCAAGAACAAGACAAATCACATCTTACAATAAATACAAATCACATCAGTGATCCTATATTGCCCTACACAGATTCTTTAGTTGATCATATTAGATTAATTTGCTTGACAAGTCATAATATTTAGACATGCATCTAAATGCTGAACAATTTTGTGTTGTACCATCAGTGGTGGTCTTGAATTTTGATCATCTAAATACCTCCCAACTACTTGGGAAGTAATAGAAAAAGTAATAGAAAATGACACATTGTATTGTATTGTAAGGACGATAAATCTAGCACTTAAAAATTACATGCATTAGTAGAATGTTATTTTCCAATTAATATGTTGTCCAACTAGGCTGTAAGGAGACATCATTCATTTCACAAGGACAGGTTACTCATTGACACTGGGCCATATAGTCGCTAAGCATATCCAAATAAAGGCACAATATTACAGTTTCAAGTTACCATAGACGTGCCGGTGCCTTGCAGTGTCTGATGTGGTCTCCCTCGCCTGTGGAGGAAGCGCCCGCAAAGGTCAGGCCGGTAATGAATCACGCCGTTCCAGATGATTGATTAAGTTGAGTGTCGAAGGGGGGGCACCGACAAGGCCATCCGAAAGCCTCCATGTGCGTGGCAGGAGAGATGTAGTTGGTATGCACTACCAGAGGCACAAGTCAATAGGCAGTCGATAGAAAACTGAGGGGATGTGTTCACAGGCCAGACAACAAGGAAGACCAGGGCCAATTTTCCCCCTCTTGAAACTTTATTCGAAACCACTGTGTACACACACACACACCCACACACACACACACACACACACACACACACACACACACACACACAAATGCACACAAGCCTTTGAGTAAGACCATCATGGTCTGATTGATCAATGAATTAGCTAGCTTATCAAACTTCATAAATATGTCTGCGTTGGCCCATTTCCAAAATAAATCAATAAAAAAAATATAAAATCACTGCTCCTCTTCCCGGGATGATGCCTTGTGGCTAAAACCCTTCAGGCAGCCAAACCCACCTGTGCATCAGTTTATTCATACGGGGGGCTCAGGGAGTTCACAGGCTGGTGTGAAGTGACCATCTGTGGAGTGAAAAGTTCCTGGGCAGGGGCCTCATGCCAGTGGCTCGGTTCATCTAGCGGAGTGCTTTTTCCTCCTCTCTCTCTCTCTCTCTCTCTCTCTCTCTCTCTCTTTCTCTCTCTCGCTCTCTCTCTCCCTCCAGTGCGGTGACATATTAGTTTGGAAAGCTGCCTTCGTGAATGAAAATGGGCTCACGGAGAGCGAGTGTGGCCGGCGTTGTAAATTATGCTGGCATTCAGCAGTACCCCTGTACCCTCACTTTGGGCTGACTTTCAGAAAAGATTACCTTCAAGGTGTCACAGTTACATAAAGTTTCATTGTGTGGGGAATTGTCAAAGGGTGTGGAGAGTTCAAAGGTCACAGAGGGTTTGAAAATGGACTGTGATGTTGACATTTCTGAGGCGTAGAAATGACAGAAGTTACTTGAAAGAATGAAGGACTGCCACAGCCTGTATAGGTATACTGAAGAGTAGATCAAAAAAAGAGCTCTCACTTCAGCTCTTGAGACAAAAGTCTATCATGCCATCATTTGCGAAGCTAAATTTAGTCAGAGCATTTTCTATTGCACACAAGAGGTTTGGCCAGATTCGTTTGGTCTTGTTTTTGCTAGACAGTGAGCATAGAGAACCAAAGATGGACGAGGTCAGCTCCTCTAATGCAATATCTCAAAGCAACATCAAATAAAAGGGGTCAGCTGTTTCCATCTCAACTGGAAGAGGATATGAATAAATATCTTGGCGGCTTTATCTGCTTCTATTTTCCATTAAGTATGACTAATAGGTTTTAGCTGACATTGGTCAGAGCCATGGCGTTCAAGCCCTTTAATATAGCCAGAAGACTCCCCTTCAGAGAGCATGGAAGGTTATCATTGCATTCATTTCAACATGGAAACAGAAAAGCTACTCATATGATAAAGATCTGCTACGAGAGACACAGTGCTTACATCCCAGAATATAAAGAGCTCCTTAGTGGCAGAGGTGATTACGGGCTGAAGCCACAACGCCTCACCTGTCCCGCGTCTTAATGGACGGAGTCATATGAGGGACATTCCAAATCAATAGCATTCCAACCCTTAAGGGCACAGGACCCGCAGAGTGTGGAAAAAGTGATACACAGAATGATTGCTGTTTTTGTATGTTTCGGTTTGTTTTTATCACATGCAGGCTCAGACCTCTCGTGGCTTTGCAGCATCAATGCTTAACGATTCCTCTGCTCCAGTAGGAGAGTAAGTAAAAAAGAAAAACACTTAAGGCTTTGAACAGAGACCTGGCAGCATTTTCCAAGACACACAAACAAACAGAGAAATAAAATAAACAAATCTATGACTACAAAGGCAAACACCAAAATGAGATATCTAGCTTGCATATAACCTGTTATAGGCTTCTAAAATAGGACATTTTTTTTGCTGAGAGGGGAGTAAAAAGATCTGATGGCATATAGGCCCATTAACATGCTTAAGACTTGAAAGATAGCACCGTTTTCCACCTGTATTGCATGCTTGAAAAATGCAAACTAGTTGAATTTACCAGAGGGGATGGACTAGGCCTGGGGTATATTCTAATGCTCAATTAAAAGTTTACCTCCTCTCTGTGAACCATTTCTTTCATCAGTTCTGTCTTAATAACAAACCTGCTGGGCATGCTGCTTCACTGTGAGTGTTAAAGGATACACACAATACAATCTTTAATAAACTGTATTCATTAAGACTAAGAAACAAAGTTAAATCTAATTGCATATCAGACAACCCTCCATTTAGGGACTCAACGTATAGAAACACGTAGATCAGCTCTCCACAGCAGGGACCTGCATTTTCACTGAAAGCGACTCATTTCGCCTTTCAAAATCAGTCACCTGCTTTTCTGCTCGGCGGTGTGGCGGAGAAGGGAAACTGATCTGAAAGAGCCTGTAGAGCTGTCGCTCCCGTTATCCCCATCACCTGCGCTAGATTAGATCCCGCGCTGATAGACAGGTCTATATCACCGCCAGCTCACCAGATAATAGGAGCTGAGCCTGGGGAAAAGGTTTATCTGGGAGCACCTGCTCGCTCTGATCTCGGGAATCTGTCAGGATTGGAAAGTGTAACCGATTAAAAGGATCTCCATTCAAACAAAAGGCTCGCCGCCCGTCCCCCCCCGCCTCCTCCACGAGCGCGATACGGCGGTGGAAACGTCAATTCCACAACAATAAGGTCAATTTAGGTTAAACAAATCAACTCAAATATGGGGGCCTTGGAGGGGCACAAAAAAGCCCCACATCTCAATAAAGTAGGCCAAATGGACGTCATGCGCGAGGGCGCGGTGAGAGGAATCGCACGGAGGGGATGCTACAGACGACGCAGATGTGGAGGCAGCAGAGAGAGGGATGATGATAAATCATTGTTTGTTTTCTGGGCCTTTTATCCCCCCAGGTGATTGTCTTCTGGCGCTTGTGTCATAAGCTACTGCTGCTGCTGCTGCTGCCCTAGTTTCCAGTAATTGTGTAATCGGACTTGACTGCCTGGCGGAGGTACCTTTTCATTAAACGTGATTTAATGTCATTTGCACCGTCATCCGGGCAAAGTTTTTATCTGTGATTTCACTCCCGCCAGGGAAAAGCTCATGCTCGTATCTGCAGGGTTTTTTTTGTCAATGATTATCATGTCTAGTGACTACGGTACTCTTGCACTCCTTAATTAACCTGACTGACATTGAAATTCATTGTCTCTAATTGTGTCATGTATATCCTGCATCTGTAAGCAACCTCTATGAACTTACCAGGACACCTCAACCACCACAGGCCCCAAGGTCTTTCCCAAATCCCCTTGCAACATGCTCTCCCAGATGCCATTAATGCACGATCAGCATGGTCCTCCAGCACAGGGCGGGTGAGCCAAACAAATTAGCCTAATCCCATCATAAGGAACACTTACAGTCTGCTCACATTAGCCATAGTCTGTGGCTGAGCAGCGACCAAATCACCTACGTTTACCACGCCTGCCAGGCTTCCCCTTATCTACTTTTGATTCTTACATGCCCCTCGCTCCTCATTACAGCGGGGAACATCTCGCTCATAGGCCTGCTGCAGCTGCAGCCCCTCTGTGTGTTCATGTTTAGAGAGCGCCGGTTTGAGAATGGCAACCCTGGCTTTGCCTCTGACTTGACCCCAGCACTGCATGAATAAGAGGTCAATCAGGAGCCAGCACTCCCATGTGAAGGTCATAGGGGATAGTGTGTGTGAGTTTGTGTGTGAGTGTGTGAGAGGGGATAGTGTGTGTGTGTGTGTGTGTGTGTGTGTGTGTGTGTGTGTGTGTGTGTGTGAGTGTGTGTGAGGGGATAGTCTGTGTGTGTGTGTGTGTGTGTGTGTGTGTGTGTGGTGACACTGCAGGCTTTGGTCTCTCACGCATCACACTGATCGGACAGGACAGGCCCAGAGACCACAGAGTCTGACTGCGAGTTGAGCAGAGACGAGAGGCACCGCCATTCGCCTCCCCTGACAACGACAAGGTGCTCCTGTTTTTTTGTTCGTAAACGATGCCGTGTTTATCTTTAGGTATGAACGGTGGCATGAAAGATGAGGTGTGACACTTTAGATTTACGCCCCTTTGAAGTGGCTGTAACTGAAGCAGAGCGTGGATAAATAGGATTTGAATGCGCTAGCAGTCTGATTTATAGACGCAGGCTGGTTTTGCATAGGGTTGCTTGATGTACCTCTTAGATGTCTAGATAGAAGTCTCTCTCTGATGTAATATTGATATACTGTACCTGGGGCCTTTTATTACACAGTCACCAACGACTGTTTCAAGACACAGCACTTAGATTAAGCAGGCGGTACATAGCATTATGTTCCAGTAAATGATTCATAGGAATGAACCCATATGTGCGGCGTTTTCTCAATAATGTTATCAACTTCATCAAATCTTCATCAACGCTGCCGTTGTAAGTAGCTGCAAAGTAACTGGAAGAGGCAGTTTCATCCTTCACGTTCACTGTAACCACCTTCGGAGCACATTACGATCCATCAGTATAATTAATATGACAGACAACACTCACACATTTGCGTCTGAGTGCTGAGCAGATGTGACAAGGGGGTTTATTTCATGTCAGTAAATTCAACTTCAGAGGCATTACTGTAATCTGGGCCCGCGATTTCATTAGTTTTGAATAATAGTGCTAATGACTTGGAACAGAATGCTTAATCCACTTATGATGAAATAGCCTGATAGATGATTTCACTTGATGAGCTGACTTGCAATAAATCATCTCAGAGAGCAAAGGAGAGGAGGACGAGAAGGAAGGAAGGAAGGAAGGAGGGAGGGAACAGGGAAGAGAGAGAGAGGGATGGAATTTGTAAGTGCATATCAGGCCATCCATTTCTCTTCGGTGGCACAGAGTAATTTCGGAGTGTTGAAATGGCTAAAGAGGATCTCCCTACTTCGGCCCGAAAGCATGCAGATGTAATGAAAACAAGTCCATTGAGCAGTGTGGAGAGAGTCAGTGTGCAAAGATAAAGCAGCGCCCAGGCCTTTTCTTTAGCCGTGACATCAGTCTCAATGGGCCTCAGGGGAATCCATCACCGCTTTTAGGCAGAAACTCATTTCGCCGACAAGCAATCTGTGCGCCATAAAAAGACATTAGCGTGTTTGTGGTGCAGCTGCGAGCCTGCTCGACCGCTCCACCCTCCACAGGGCTCGAATGTCACTGGCAGTTGGAATGTGTGTGTGTGTGTGCGTGTGTGTGTGTGTGTGTGTGTGTGTGTGTGTGTGTGTGTGTGTATGTGTGTGTGCTCAAGGGGGTATCCTGTGTGTGTGTGTGCACAAGGGAGTGTTCAGTATTCTGTGCATGTGTATGTGTGACTGGGTCTACTATGCATGTGTGCATATGTGTGTGTGTGTGTGTGTGTGTGTGTGTGTGTGTGTGTGTGTTTGTGCGTGCAAGGGCTTGTATGCTGCTGTGCACGCCGTTTTTCCGTGTGTGCACCTCTCCCTGGGGGGTGGGGTAGAGGTTGAGCTGGGGGCAGTCCCAGGCTCTAATAATGGGTGACACCTCCGCTCAAACATCAGGCCCTGCCACAGCTGTGAAATGCGCCCGCTGTGCCACTGGCCGGTGTCCAGCGGTGGGCCTAATCATCTGCTGGCACATGGAGGTGCCGTGGAATAATCACACCCCTAGAATGGCTCAAGGGGCCTGAGCAGGGGGTCTCCCCACGGAAACCTCCTCCTCCGGTGTGTGTATGTGTGTGTTTTTGTGTGTGTGTTTTTGTCTGTGTCTGTGTGTGTGTGTGTGTGTGTGTGTGTGCGTGTGTGGTGTAGTGTGTGTGTGAGTGCGTGTGTGCGTGTGTGTGCGTGTGTGGTGTAGTGTGTGTGTGTGTGTGTGTGTGTGTGTGTGTGTGTGTGCGGTGTAGTGTGTGTGCTCTCAATTACGCAGATCAGGTTACTCCACCTCAGGAGCAGGACTTGCAGCAGGAGGGAGGGAAAATGAGACCAAATGAAATGTAGATGGGGGAAATCAAACCAAACGTATAGCCAGTGGTGCTATTAAGAGGACATTGTTTATCCAGTAGTGGTTGTAGATTTGCCCCGCTACGGTGTTATGTCTGTTCGCCTGTCCGGCTGGGCATGCAGTCAACAGATTCATTACCTACAGGGGAAGCAGTTACACTTATTGCAATGGCACTGTGGTGTCTGCCTCCCGATGCTCCCAGCAATGGAGTGGTGTGTTTATGTCTTGGCTGATTGATTGTCTCCCTGGGCTTTGGCATCTTTTGCCGTGGTAACCCATGCTTTATGTACAAAATAACTGCTCTCAGAAACAGCTCTGTGATTTACAACTAAATATGACACCGTGATGGATAACCCTCATAGCCAAGATGATTTGTTTACCAGGGGAAAGATAAAAAAAAAAAAAGCAGAAGACAGTTAACATAAGCCTCTATTTCTCTGACATAAGGGAGACGAGATAACGGAGTGGAAGAGCTGTAGAGGATGATGCTTAATAACTACACTGTATGGTTGTAGGGGTCTTGTAAAGAGCAGGAGGGAGAGGAGCCTTAAACATGCTCTTGTCAGCAGCGATAGTGTACTCGTTTTGACGATCGCAGTGCTGGCCCCCGCCGTTGCAAAGGAGACACGGCGCTGAAAACTCCTGCGTGTCCACCGGTTGTGTCTCATTTACATGAAAGTCCTGCAGACGGTGATAATTATGGTCATCATTTTACGCTCGGCTGCCGCAGCCTTGGAGACGGATCACCTACAGCGCTGACAGCATCACACACGGGAGAAAAGTCTCTCTTTTTTTTCTTTACGATGATGAATTAAAGCTGCGTACTCTCTTTTTTTGTTGTTTATTTTCCCTGCTGGATACGTAGAGTGCTTTAGAGTGGGGCCCCTTGCGATGAAATGTCCTCATATCTCTTTTATCTGCTAATATGCTTAACATCTGCTTACTGTAAGTGGTTGAGATTGGGTAGATAAGACAGCTTGTTCACATTAGATGATGGAATCCATGTGAAAGAGGGTGGGTGGGGGGGGGGGGGGGGGGGGGGGGGGAGTAGGAGGGGTGGCGTGTGGTGAGGCAGACTAAAAGAGGAACAACAACAGAGAGAAAGAAATCCAACTTCTCTCACCACTGCTAAGAGCACAGTGACATTCTGACCTCGGATAAACTTGAGAGGGGAGTTCGCAATAGGGCTTGAATGCTTAAGACAGCAAGCGTGGATGTGAGGAGATTTTGAGAGATCATTGAAAAGCTGTGTGTGCGCGAGGTTGTTCAGCTTTCTGGAGCTGCCTGAGTCGCCTTCCCTCAAGCCAGCAAGTCTGACCTGAATTTGTAAAGGCAAGCAGTTAATCTGTCTGCACAACTCGCAGGTCAAAAATGTGTACCTTCTCCTTCCAGTTGTTTGAAAGGGAATCAGTGACAAGAGGGAAATATAACTGACAGGGGAAATTGGTAGGGATTTACCCTCCCTGATTTTAAATGAAGAGAGAATTCCTCTGAAAATGTTTGAAATGTTAAACTGAAAACCATTGACGTTTCTACTTCCTTCTCCTCATTACAAGTTGTAGGCTGTCACTTCTGTGATCCGTATGGTACAACCCTGTTCTTTTAACAAGCTGGTTGTAACTGTATATGGCCATTCATGGCCCCAGAGCATATTTATTACACAGTCGTACTTCACAGCAGCAGAAGTATATGGGAGAAATAACTAATATAGCAGCAGCACAGCAATGGTCAAGACCTTTGCTGTCAGTAATTTCAAACTGTAATGTTTATTCACGGGGTAAGGTGAATTTTGCATGTCAAATATTTTGAAAAACCCATTTGCAAGAGCGCGTCTATGTTCTCATCAGAGCAGAGGGCAGAAAACTGCCAAGTGCTGAGCATTATTATGTATAAATGCAACCGTATTGTTTGGTCTTTCAGCTCTGGCTGAATAAAGCTACTCTCCTGCACTCAGCCATAACACTCCGCGGCTCTGTGCCTCCCCGGTAAAAGGGAGTCAGTGTGCACGAGAGAGAGAGAGAGAGAGAGAGAGAGAGGGCGCTGCTTTTCTCCGCAGCCTGGCCAGCATTTAGCAGCAGCAATTATGCCACTGCCCTTCACAGAGTCCATGACTTACGCAACAGCCAGGAAAGTCCTCTTTGCATGGGTGTGCTTCATAAAGCAGCCATTGTTTCTGCAGCCAAATCGATTTGAGAGTGTTAAAAGAGAGAGAGAGAGGGGAAAAAAACAGACATCAGAGTGTGCCATCGGGCCCTTGCAAAGGAATTAGGCGCATGGATGGATGTTTTCTCATCTTATGAAATATTTATTTTGCTGCAACTGGAGCAGGACAAATGCTGTCGATGATTTGAGGTGTGGTGGGTGTGATAAATGGCTAAGGGCTACTCTACGGAAGATTGCCTCCAGTGAAAAAAAGAAAACAGGAGGGCCGCATTTAGATTATAAGAGGGCCATTAGTGGTCCTCTTACGTGCTTGTGGAAACTTGTGGCCGACTTAATGTTTTCTAAAAATGATTTAAAAAAAAAAAAAATGGAAAATGAATAGTTCCGAAGGGATTCTGTGTGGAACGGTTCTGACTGGATAGAGAGGAGGGCTGACGGAACGGCCATCCGATCTCCTCTGGTCTCTCCGTAGCTCTGGGTCGGTGGGCTGGGCGAGCGAGCGGGGCCTTTGGCTGCTCACCTGTCTGCATGCCCGCACCTCCCAAGCCCTGGCTGGCTGCCAACGAGAGGGGGGGGGGTCCCAGTGACGCCTTTCTTCAGAATGAATCCCAACTTGAGTGTCTATGATCCACTCCACTTCACCTTCATGAATATTTCATGCAATCTGCCCCCCCCCCCCATGTGGCTTTTTTTTCTCACTCCTCTTCTTCTCCAACATGGAGGGGACCCTCTGGAAACAGTGTGGGCTAAGCCTCCGCAAAGTCCGCCAGCGATACAGACCTGTACCCCCCCCCCCCCACACACACACACACACACACCCACACCCCACTCACTCACTCACACACCATAAGCCACCTCCACCAACACCACCACAGCTGAATTATTCAGCTTTATTTTTCCATAAAACACAACGACACGCTGAGTGGGAGAGCACTGGGGCGCCGTTCTGTTTCCTAAAATGAGAATCAACATGACAGCGTCTGCAGGGACTAAATAGAGCAGCGCTCTCTCCCCGATATGTCGTATTACAGCATTATCATACCCCTTCCCTCCGTCTGAAGTCACAGCGTGGACTAATACATCTTACTCTCCCCAAGAATAGAGTAAGAGGTGGGGGGGGGGGGGGGGGGGGGGGGGGGGGGGCAGTCATACACACAGATATCTGAGATCTCAGCAGAAAAAAAAGCAGGGATGCATAATTGAACAGCTGGTGCTCCACAAACACACAGGAGCAAGCGATTCCATTCCACAGGGCTCTTCACGAGCAGGATTGTGGAGCATCCTGCACGGATTACACTGCCTCAGCATCTCCATCAGTGGCCTAAAGCACAACAACAACAACAACAACAACAATAACAACAACAACAACAACAACAGCAGCAGCAACAGCAAGAGCAGCGATAGCGACAAAACTTGTTAGTGCGTCTTACCATGAGCGTCCCATTGATCATGGGAGCCAGATAACTGGGGGAGTTGTATTGCGCTGAGCTCCTCCATTTATGATGTTGTCACGCAGTAAAAAAAGAACCATGTTGTACATATTGCCTCATTATCTTCCTGTGTTGCTGGCTGCCACTCTGGCAGCACTCTCTGGGTTGTGAGGCATTTGGTTTTACGAATCGAGGGCTGCAAGTTATATAGGCCGCTACTTCTTGGCACGTCTCAGAGAAGTGTTGCTCTCTCCATTCGAGTCATTTCAAAAGTCCTTGTTATGCAAGGCTAATTTAATCCATCGTCATTAAGTTACAGTAATCCCCTTTGCACAGCGACTCGGAAGACAATTTGCCCTGTGTAAACACAACTCCCTAAAAAACGAGGAAGTCTGACAAACAAAAGATCCCGATTCGCCATCAGAAGAGAGGCCATTTGCTTTGGAAGAATATCAGATGAACCATTATTATTCAGCCCTGAGTGCCAGAGAGTCTCTCTCTCTCTCTCTCCACCAGAGGAGAGGACTGTGCATCAGCACCGCTTGATATCAACTTGGAAGCTGGCGGTGCAGAATAAACACAGCGGGCCCAAATGTGTGTAGGGCTGGTGTGAGCCATACAGAATCCATCTGTTGCAAGGACAAGGCCCGCTCTGCCCCTGGAGCTCTGGCAAAAAGATGTGCGGCTCTTCTGACGAGACACTCCTCTTGAGCGCCGCCGCGTGCAGACTAGTGGTACAGCCAGGCGCCGCGTGTGGCTGACGACGACGGGAGCCGGGGATGTCAGAAAGACGGGACGTGATTGAGCTATGCGTCATTAATTCCTCCTGGAGTCACCTCTGCTTCCTGGATGTCATCATCGCTCTCTCGTGTCTGACTCCAAGGACAAAGGGGCCGAGTCACTCACTCCGCGTCGCCCCTTTGTGGGAACGTAGCTTCTTTTGAGTCCCCCCTGGGAATTGCAGACACGGTTCCGTATGTGAAAACCCTGCTGTGGAAAAAAAAAAGAAAAAAAAAGAAAAACGCTAGTGGAAAAACCGGCATGCCTCGGAAAATCTGGCAATTCTGCGGTGCCTTGGAGAGCGAAAACACGGATCTCTGAGCACATAACAGAACAAACATCAGAGGTGTGTCACCCCCAACCCCCCCCCCCCCCCCCCACGACGGTAATTATATCCAGTTAAACATCGTCTCACCGTGGGTTAATGAGAACAAGCAGCTGAAGGTTGACGTTGGGTCTCCTGAAGGTGCATGCCTGGGCCTGTGATGCTCTAATGAAGATGTAGCTTCCATGCAGCTCCACCACTGCCCACAGCTATTAGCACTGACGCCTAATTTCTCCCTCTCCCCACCCCACTCATCATTCATTATTCACTCGGAGCGCTTTCTAAACTATACACTGCAAAGTGTCAGCAGCCATATTTTGCTAACACTTGCTTTGAAGAGAGAGGAAACAGGGAGAGTCAATATTTATTTTTAGCGCCCAGAAAGGGGGGGGGGGGGGGGGGAGTTGATGCGGTGTGTGTGTGTCTGTGTGCGTGTGTGTGTGCGTGTGTGTGTGTGCGTGTGTGTGCGTGTGTGTGTGTGTGTGTGAGTGTGTGTATGTATGTGTGTGTGTGGGTCTGTGTGGGGATTCTGCGAGCCTGCACTTAGTTACTGAGCGAAGAGGAGGAGGAGGAGGAGGGGGAGGGGGAGGGGGGGTGTTTGAATGTAATCATGCAATCAGCACTCACTTCCTCAGGGTACTGGCTCAATTGTGCAGGCTTGGCTTGGCTAGGGTGCACACGCGGTCCCACACGATACGAGGCAGACCGACAAACCATATGCTGCACTCCCGCACCCACACCCCTACCACAGCCTGTAGCAGCCAGTACCTGCAGTACGGCAAGCAAATCAGATGAAAAACCGCCTACCAGCCTCGCAGAGCTGTTGCTGCTTCATGCTCTCAGACAGCCATTCATGAAATATACATGAGGCAGCAGAGTATGGAGTATTGAATGTCAGTAGCGATTGTACATTAAGTTGTGGTAGTTTTTTGGAAACGCAGAGACAGCTACGGTATCACCATGATCCGCTGGGAGGTAATGCGTACTCTTAATAGGGATATACATTTCAATCAAAATGAAGGGCAGTTGAAGCGTAAATTTTAATGTGGGTGTATAATGGGAATGAGATCACTAAACTCATTCCATGACATTAACGCAAGGTCGCGGCCCACTTTTACAAACAGTCAATCAGACTTTTCTCTCCAGGGGATGAGCCATTGATTTATACCACGAGAGCGATTTGCAGCTTTTAGACAGGGAAAAAAAAAAAAAAAAGAAAGTGGCCGACTGAATTACATTTCATTAAGCAAAGTATTGCCAAATTAATTCACTCGGTTCATAATTGGAGCCACCCTAATTGTGCGCAGGGGTCATGTTTGATCTGAGCCGGCAGCCGGGGAGAGCCCATCCGTCAGCCTTGCGTGTGTGTGTGGTGAGTAACATCATTCTAATTCCCTCTGGCCGGCGCGCTCAAGGAACCAAATGATGGGTGCAGGGGATTTAAAGACAGGCTTTTATTAAGGGGCCAACGGCGGGGGGATGTGGGATCAGTTACTTAAACGCTCCAGCTCCACCTGTGATGATGATATGGCCCATTTTTAGTCCCAAGAGGAACTGGGGTCAGTGCAGAGAGCTGAAGAGCTGCAGTATGTTTTGCCGCCAGGGTCGTTTCCATATAGTTGACTGTTATAAAGAGGGTCGGGGGAGCACTAGATGAGATGGCTGTCTTTAGGTTAGATACAATAGCAGGGTTTGAATGGATGAATGGACTAAGCGTGTGCTTATGGGCAATAATTACCCTCCTAAATATGACTTCCTTGCTCATTTATGCCCTTTCATTTTCTGCACAATCCGTTCTTCATTTTTTTTTCGCCCTTTCAATCTCACCATGAGAAGAAATCCTCTTTAAGAAGTTTATTATCTACCAGAAATCTGCCAATGGCCCTGCGGACCTATTCAGCTCCATGACAACGGATGGAGTAATGTTATTCTTCCACACCCCCCCCCCCCCTCCCCCGCCCCTGACACAGACATAATCTCCAAAAGGCTGTGCTCTGACGGAGAGCAGAGAGAGAGAGTGACCAGACCGAGCAACATATGAGAGGAAACCACTTTCTGCTCCCAAATTGGAAATGACTGAGAGCTTCAGCAGCAGAGACCCGGCACCACCGCCGAGAATGAGAGAGACAGAGAGAGGGAAAAAAATGGAGAGAGAAAGAAAGAATGGAGAGAGAGAGGGAAAAAGATTGCCTGAGAATGAGAGACCAAAAGAGAGAGAGAGGGAGTGAGAGAAAGGGTGAGAGAAAGAGGATGACAGAGAGAGGGGTAGAGAAGGATTGAGCGAGACAGATAGCCAGAGAGAGAGAGGGGGAGAGAAAGAGAGCAAAAGAGAGAGAGAGAGAGAGAATAAGAGGGAGAGGGACTGAGAGAGAGAAAATGAAAGAGACTGCAGCTTTAGACTGCTGGCCATGCAGAGCCCTCTCCGCCCCTGTGGAACAGAGCTCCTTTTCTCCTCGTCTCCGAGCGGGGAAGAGGGTGAAAGCGGGCCGACAGTCCCCCGGCGGACTGGGCCCCGTCCCGGGGACAGATGTTATGGCCGGGGCCCCGGCCAGCCAGCGCCAGAGCCATCCTTCAGCGGCAGCTGCCGGCCGGCGGCCATTCATCACCAGCGCCTTGTTAGCGGAGCCGCCAGCGGTCACCCGCCTCACCCTCCTACTACTGCCCGCCCGCCCGCCTGCCTGCCTGCACATCTCACAAGTCTGGTGCGGGAGAAGCTCAGATGAGAGAGAGAGAGAGGAAGAGAATAAGAGAGGGAGAGAGAGGAAGAGAGAGAGAGAGAGAGGAGGAGAGTAAGAGAGGGAGAGAGAGGGAGAGAGAGAGAGGAGGAGAGGGAGAGAGAGAGGAAGAGAGCGAGAGAGAGGGAGAGAGAGGGAGGGAGAGAAAGATGGCATGAACCGAAAAACAAACGGGAAAAGAAACAACAAAAGAAGCCGATGGCTGCCAGAGGGGGAGAGGAGAGAGCCACTCACTCAGCCTTCGGCGCTGGATGCCGTCACGCAGGCCGTCTGACATCTAAGAGCCGCAGCCAATCCACTTGTTCCAGCCACCCGGGGAGTGCTAGGGCCCCCGACCTGGGAGCCAGGCCAGCCTCCGACTCCCCCCTGTTGCCCCTGCGCGCAGGAGCAGGAGGAGGAGGAGGAGGTGGAGGAGGAGGAGGCGGAGGTCGTGCCTGTGCGGTGTGGTGCGGGGTGTGAGCCTCTACTCCTGGTGCTTCCCTACAGAGCGCTGCATTGTTTAGTATGCAGCTGCTGCCGTGGTGGCTGTGCTGTTCACTCATCTCCTCCTCCTCTTCTGCCTCCTCCTAGTCTGCAGGCGGCTCTGGGGGAGCGTGTGGGAGTGTGTGTGTGAGTGCGTGTGGGTGTGTGAGTGTGTGTGTGAGTGCGTGTGGGTGTGGGAGTGTGTGTGTGTGGGGGGTGGGGGGGTTGGGCGGGGGGGGAGTGCTGAATGTCCTCCTGCTCTCTGCAGGCTTGCATTATCAGCTCTGCCTTCAGTCTTGATCACTCACACATGCATGGCAAACTGACACAGGTGGAGCCGCAAAAATGGAGGAATTGGTTGGTGGGGGTGCTGAGTGTGTGTGTGTGTGTGTGTGTGTGTGTGTCTTTCTTTGTGTGTGTTTGTTTGTGTTTGAGAGAAATTGAGAAAGAGAAAGAGAGAGAATGGATTATGTGTGTGTGTGTGTGTGTGTGTGTGTGTGTGTGTGTGTGTGTGCGTGTGAGTGGAGAAAAAAGGGAAAATAAGAGATTGAAAGGGAGTATGAAGAGGCATCTCTTTGCGTGTGTGTGCGCGCACATTTTTTTTTGTGTGTGTGTGTGTGTGTGTGTGTGTGTGTGTTTGACAGAGAGCTTTATGGAGCAATCTTAGGGAGCCTGTGCCATGAGCTGTTTATTGTGCTCTCTAATGCTGCATGGCCTTTTAGCTCTTTAAGCCTTCGTGTTTATTTCTGAGGCACTAAATTAATTTGTGTGTCATTATTTTAAGTTAGTGCCACGAGAGAACAGACAACAGCTCGCGTTTCCAAATGCTCTGTTCACTTATCCCTGTTGCTGCTCAGTTAAAGACTTAATTAAAATCAACATCCCCGATAATCTTATATCTGCTATTAAAGGCAAATAGCGCTTTAAAACGAATAATGGAAATGTCACATTAAATAAGCACAGTTTTGCATCGCCATATATTCTGTAATATTAGCAGATTGAACGTGTCATTCTTGGCTCAAAATTGCGTTCATCATCATGACTTTAGGATGTAAAATCCCATGCATTACACTCGTCCGCTGTTCTCTCCGTCCTTTTAAAAGGACAGCGTCGACGCTGCACTATATGACAGTACTGGCCTCTTGAAGTCGGGAGACAAATGACCTGTGTGTAAAATGTCTGGGCAGGTTTATGGGCCCTCCCCGTGGGGAACGCGTCCAGTAATTGGTGGCGGCGGAGGCAAAAACCAAATGCTCTATTCATCTGGGGACGCCGCAGATGGATCGCATAAAGCCTTTACGGAAAAAGAAAATGATCGACTCAGACGCAGGCGACGTAGGCCAGACTTTTAAACATGGCCCACATTCGTGGGAGGCTTTTTTCTGTGCAATACGTCTGCGCAATGCTATGCGCTCCTGACATCAAGGGCCCAAGCGAAGCCAGTTTAATGACTAGCACAGCTGTGTGAGGGGCCGAGAGAGACATCAGGTGGAGGCATAAAAGATGCATCAGCCACAGAGAGAGAGAGAGACAGTTAAAATGTGTATTTTTGATGCATTTAAAAGCCCTGGTGGGAGTTCGACCTCTGGCCCTCCAACGTTACATACGTATAAAATATACAACTATGAATGTGAGCGTTAAACGGCTACGACGTGCTGGAAAGAGGAGCCGTTCGGGCTTTGTATGAATCTAGCTAAAAGAACAAACGCTAAATCATTCAGGCACATGACTGGAACCGCGCGGCTGGTGCTTAGTTAACTCTATAGGAGTTATTTGTTCTGTGTGTTCGCCTCTGTCTTAATAAGAGTGCTTCATTCTCTCGGTTCCGCGGGGAGCCGCAGTTGCAGTTGCCAACTTAAGGCAGCCACGGTTCAGTAACGAGAGCATAACTACTGTAATTACAGCAGTGGGCGGAGAGAGCAGAGCTGTGAACGGAGACACATGGAGCCAGTGCAGCCGGATCCTGAGCACAGAGAACGGAGACACATGGAGCCAGTGCAGCCGGATCCTGAACACAGAGAACGGAGACACATGGAGCCAGTGCAGCCGGATCCTGAACACAGAGAACGGAGACACATGGAGCCAGTGCAGCCGGATCCCGAGCACAGAGAACGGAGCCGGGGGGATGAGGGTGGAGGGGAGAGAGGCTAGGGAAGCTAAGGAAATCCATCAGGGCAGGAGAAAAGCTTTTGTTGCCCTCATCGCACGCACACACACACACACACACACACACACACACACACACACACACACACACACACACACACACACACACACACACACACACACACACACACACATGTGCAGCACACACATGCAGGTCTTCTTGGCCTCAGTGATCATGCACACCTGCCCATAGTCAGTCTGTCTGTTGTAGTCACAGACACACACACACACACACACACACACAGACACACACACGGTTGAGTCTATTGGTGCGGTACCTTTGTGTGGGTCTGGGTCAGGTCCTGCAGCCTTTTACTGAGGCCGTGACGGGGGGCCAGCGAGGGAAGTGACCTGGCGATTAATAACCCGTAACAGCTCAAAGCCTCCAGCCGCCGCCGGCCCGCCCACTCCCCTATCCCGGAACTGACCGCAACCGACCGCGCCGACCGTGCTGACCGCTCTCCCGTGGCACCCGGCGCCATTCATCATCACTGCCGCACCGTGCCGCAGCAACAGAACGAATCCCATTCACGTCTCTGGCCACTCAAATTACACCACGCACTGGAGGCTACCCTGCTGCCTCTGCTGCTACGGGATGGGGGGGAGGATGTGTTTGCTTTTTCCTTCTCTTCTTCTCCTCCTTCCACTCCTGCTCTCTTTTTCCCTTCCTTTCCTTCCTCTCTTCCTCTCCAAAGGTTCCATGAAAAGCTCTTGAATGGATAAGGGGACCTTCAGGCAGCAGGACCGCAAAGAAGAGAAGGATGATGGGGGTGGGGGTGGGGAGGGGGGGTTGAGGGAGAGGAATGACCAATCACACTCACTAAATGGGATGTTATTGAGGGCAGGAGTGTGTGTGTGTGTGTGTGTGTGAGTGAGTGTGTGTGTGAGCGGGCGGCGGCGGACCATCTGAGACATCAATCAGGCGGAGAGTGTGCCACGACTGTGACAGAGCCCCTCTGCTCTCCTCGTCCTTTAATCACTGTAATTAGGTCAAGTGAAGCCGGAGCAGGACAGAGGGGGAGGAGGGGCCAGGCCCAGACCAGGGGGGGGTCTGAGGGGTCTGAGGGGTGGGACTGAGGGGGGTGGATGGATGGGGGAACTGGGAACACCCTCACTCCCCGCATGGGGCTGCACCACCACAGCAGGCCTCTCTACCACCACCACCACCCCTCCCCCAAGCAGGACTCTTGTGCTTTTGATCGTGCTTGACGTCGGCTCTGAACGGCTCCCATTATAGAGGTGGTGTGCGATGGTCAGAGGTGGATGACAGGTGATGGAAGGTGGGGCGGTGTGGGGTTGTCAGAGGTGGATGACAGGTGATGGGGGGTGTGGGGGTGTGGTGGTGTGGGATTGCTTTTCAGCTGCCACCTCCTCACCTTCAGCGAGCCAGTCATCTCAGTCATCCCACAGTCACCATGTGCCTCTGGAGAGGTCGCGCTGACACCTGACACACACACACACACACACACACGCACGTGCACACACACACACACACACACACACACACACACACACACACACACACACACGTGCACACACACACCCACAACTGACAAGAACAGACAGGTCTCCTCTACCCTCTTTTTTGCCCTTGATTCTCAGACCGGATTTGTCACATTTATCCATTCTGCCCATGTCCTTTTTTCCTTCAAAACTTCACTTTCCTTTCTCTCTCACTTCATTTCACTCCAACATGATCCATTCGCCTAATTCATATATGAGGGTTTAAGGCTAAGCCACAGATGGACACACACACACACACACACACACATACACACGTGGGGCGGTAAGTCACTTCATTTCCCTGTCATTCACCGGTGGGGCTGGACACCCGACGCATCGCTCAGCAGAGGGGGAAAAAATCTATATGGGCGGCAGCGGCAATTCTCATCGGCGAGAGAGAGAGAGAGAGCGAGAGTGCCTGTCCACCAGTGTGTTAGAGAGAGACAGAAAGAGAGAGAGGGAGAGAGAGAAAGTGAGGGAGAGAGAGGAGCAGACAGAGGAAGAGAGGAATCAGTGTGGCTTGTAGACCAATGTGTTGGAGAGAGAGAGGGAGAGAAAGAGGTAGAGAGAAAGAGGGGAGAGAGAGAAAGGGGGGAGAGGGGGGGGCTGGTTGGAAACCTGACAAGTAATCCACCTCTTCACAGGTCGGATTTCATTTTCATTATCCGTGGCGGAGCACCCGGCCCTGGGAGCCAGATGCAGCTGGAGGGCCAGCGCACGCCTGTGCACCGGCGGAGAAGAGCGCCATGGCCAGGGCTCTGGGTCTCACCCCGCTCGCTCCGCTCACTCCCGCCGCCCGCCCGCGTGTCTGAGGAGGATAAGGGCTCAGATGCAGGGGGAGGAAACAGACTTAAGAGACATGCTGTGTTTGCCATGGACACAGTTGGGTCCTTGTCTGCTTTAAAAACCTTGAACAAACATTTAGAATGTGTTTTTTTTTTCTAAAGACCATGCATTACCTCTGAAAAACGCCACGCTCAGAATACATTCAAAGATATTTTTCTCCGTCAAAGGCTTAAAGAGTAACTATTTTTGAAGTAAGGGATTTGTAAATGCTGTCTACATAAAAATATCCTAATATGGCGTACGAGGTCATAAATAAACAATGTTGAGCTGGCATATGTAAATGATTTCATAGTGCTTCATACTGTCCAATCCCATGTAAATGTATGTAAAAATAAAGACACGGTTGGCAGGCTTTCACTCTCTGCTGCATAACAAGCGCAATGGAAACCTCAGACAGGATCCTGGCATGAAGTGGATCTGAAGTTTCAACGGGTAAAACATCAAGGCGCTTCAGTGGGGTCCCGATGTTTCTATGAATGAATGTAAAATACTTGTCAATAATAAATAATGCATTATTCGCCAAGAAGCAAACATCTCTATCATGTGTGTTCAGAGGGGGAGAGAGAGAGAGAGAAGGGGAAGGGGTTGCTCTTCTACACAATCTAATATCTGTTGCCACATTTGCTCAAACCGCAGTATGTCTCTAGTAATCTCACAATCACACGCACGCACACACATACACACACACACACACACTCACACACACACACACACACAGATAAATTCACTCACACGTGTGTCTGTATGACGCCCGATAATGCAGTCATTTGCAACAGCTGGGTGAGAAGACACAGGGGTAGAGCAGGAGCATGAACGCTAGCACAAGTGCTACGAGCACGAGAGCAGTGAAGGTACTGTAGCATGTAGCGCAGCAGCGGCAGTAGCGGCAGTAGCAGTAGTCTTACATCATTGTTACAGGCCGTTGGAGAGAGCAGGCCTGGGGTGCTGGCGGCATGCGGATCATATATCCAGTAAATATAGCCCTCCCTGAGGGTCCTCAGCTGGGGGACGAGGCGGCCTGTGGGCTCAGCTCTGTCATGTTTGTGGGTTATTCTAATGCATTCAGCTGAAGCAAATGATTACATCTTTTTCTGGCTTATCTGCAACCCTCCTCCTCCTCCTCCTCCTCCTCTTCCTCTTCTACTCAGCTACCCACAAACACTCGAAACCTCAGACCCAAGAGGGGGATTAAAAGTGAGAGTTAAATACTGATGAAAACCTCTTTTTTGTGTGTATGGTGGTGGTGGTGGTGGTGGTATTAATCCTTCTACCACCCCCACAAAAAAATTTGAAAATGAGCTCTGTTTTCTAAGAGCAAGCACATTTCACTCTGCAGCATAATCATAGCCGCGGGGAAGATCTACCTCATTTGACTCATTCATTTAACGGAAAGTGGAAGAGAGGAGAGGAGAGGAGAGGAGAGAAGAGGAGAGGAGAAGAGAGGAGAATAGAGGAGAGGAGAAGAGAAGAGAAGAGAGGAGAAGGGAGGGCAGAAAAGGAGTGGAGAGGAGAGAAGAGGAGAGCTGAGGAGAGAAGAGGAGAGCTGAGGAGAGGAGGGGCCGACAGAGGCCGTGGACTGAAATGATTCATTAAACTCATGAATCACAAAACAGGCAACAAGTCACTACTCGTGTCCGTCTCCCCTTCTCCGATGTCCACGACACGAAACGCAATCCCCCATTTGAGAATCATGGCTCTCCCCCACGCCACGGTGTCATTGACAACTGCCCAGGTGACCGTGGCCACAAGTGGACTACAGGGGGTTCCGTTCGTTCCCTCTCACTGCTGGGGTTTGGGCAGTAGTCTGTGTGGGGGAAGGGGACTTGCCCTCAGCCATCTGAAAGTGGTGGTGCATGAGGCAACCTTTTGAGCTATGTTTTTGGCCAATCACATGATTTGGTGATTGACTGGTGAAGTGTTCTGGATGCTCAGGAAAAGCTGCCCACTGAGGATCAAAGACCTCCAGATATTACAGTTCAGAAAAACAAAAAAAAACAACTGTTGCCCGATTATCAGTGGGAAAGTGCATGAACAAGATTGCCTAGAAACATGGCTCAGAAACCTTGCCAATCAACACGGCCCAGCAGCACGGGCCAGACACGCTGCCCTGAGTATCCTCACCTCGAGAGCACAGTGTCCGCCCTCTGTGGGAGCCGGAGAGTTCGGGTCACCTCGAGAGAGAGAGCGCGAGCAACTGAGTGCAATCTGAGAAGTGCGGGCAGTGGCGCTGTCATTTTCTACGCTGGTATTTTTAGAGTGCATTTGGGTCCGTTGGCTCAATCATGTGCGTGGGAGCGAGAGACAGCCATCATTTCTGTTGCCCGCACGTTGCTTTCTACACCCACCAGTCCACCCACTCCCCCCACCCCCCCCCATCTTTCCCGATGTGAGGCAACCTCGCGAAACCCTTTGGCTAAAATCACTACTTCCCAAGCATGTGTTTTTTTCCCCCCTGTCATGTCACTCCACCGTAAAAATCTGATATTTTTCTCTCTCTTTTCAGCGGGCCCCGGGACATGGCTCTCTCCATTCAGGGGTTGCAGGTGGTATGCCCAACAAACACATTACTCTCCACCGAGGCAAATGTCTGTTCAGTCTTGTCTATGAAGAAAAAAAAAAACTGCTGGCACCTGAGTTCAAATATGTCCAGCAGTAAAAAAGCACTGCTTGCCGATCGAAAAGAAATACTGTCTGCTGCAAATGGCAACGAGATAGAGCTGTTTGAAATGTGACTCACTGCCGGATGAATGGGCATTAGAACAAAAAGAAATCCAATGTTTGTCATGAGATCACCATCACTCACCTAACACAACAAGCTCGAGGAAATTGGCGCGGACTGCAAAGTGATGAGGTAAGTGGTAAACTCAAAGTGTGGATGTTTCCCTCTGCTATGCATATCTTATTAGAGCCTGTCTTATTCAGTCAGCTCTACTGTAACCAGTGAATATGCTTCAGGCCAGTCTTGGTAATGTCTTGTGGCATGCTAATCAATTGGCCACTGAGCAGCGACTGTATGAATTTGAGGGCACTGAGGACACTGAATGGCAGGGGCTCCAGAACCTGGGCTGCCTTCCTTAAAGACTGTGTGGTGAGATTGTGTAAGCAGCCTCTGATGGCCCCTCATTTAACCTAATCTGCCCCTGCTTTGCTCAGAGCTGGAAATGCGCTGACTCGGCAGATCTGGCAACGTAGCCACTTCCGTGATAGTGACACGGACCAGCAGCACAAATGTGGTGCTGGTGAAGGGTTGTGTGTGTATGTGTTTGTGTGTGTGTTTGTGTATGTGTGTGTGTGTGTGAGAGAGAGAAAGAGAGAGAGTGAAAGAGAGAGAGGGAGTGTGTGTGTGTGTGTGTGTGTGTGTGTGCGCGCGCCGGGTAATGACAAAACGCCTCCTCGAGAAGAGTTAATGCTGTCCTCCGGTGTTCCATTGACACGCGTCAGCCCGCCAATGGGCCGTAAAAGGTTCCTCTTGTCGGTGTGAATTTCCTTAATCAGTTACTACGCAACCAAAATAGCCTGGACGGGGCCAGGTCATTTCTCCTGCTCCTGTCAATAAAAAATGTGCCGTCTCTTCACAAGGCTTCAAATGAGGATCTCATTATCCTCCTGCCCCCCCCAACCCATCCACATTTAGTATCAATCAGCCCCCACAAATGATGAGGAATCTATATGCCAAGATAATCTGTCTTGTCTAATCTAGTTCCTATCATGTCAATGACGCGTTGAGCACCGTTAGCTGTCGGCCATCCATTGATTTCATATCAATAATTGTTTTGATTGTGTGATATCTGATTTAGAGTTCTAA
>NC_084997.1:12016320-12036320 GCF_963854185.1 Sardina pilchardus
AAAACACATCTAATTACGGGTCTCCTAGGCGTCGAGAAAAAAGCACACAGCAGACTTAGCTGGCCCTCAAGGGAGGAAAGTGCTACTCCATCCATACCGCAACAAGAAGGCAGCAAGACACGTCATGTCACACACACACACACACATACACACACACACACACACACACACACACACACACACACACACACACACACACACACACACACACACACACACACACACACACACACACACACACACACAGACACACAGATACAGACACACACAGACACAGGCACGCATACAGACACGCGCACAGAAACACACACACACACACACACACACACACACACAAACACACACACACGCAAACAGACACAGACACAGACACAGACACACACACACGCACAGACACATGCACAGAGACACACACACACACACACACACACACACACAGTGCTTGTGGCGTGCCTCCCTTGGCGTTGGCGCAACACTGACTCAGTGTCACCGTGTGTGTGCAGGAGAGCGTCATGTCTGAGCGGCCCAGCGCTGGTGCCCTGCCACGCCGCCGCTCGTCTCTCGCCTCGTCCTGTCGCTCTGCCACGCCGCCGCTCGTCTCGCCTCGTCCTGTCGCTCTGCCACGCCGCCGCTCGTCTCGCCTCGTCCTGTCGCGTGTCACGGCCGCGCCGACACCCATTCGCCACTGAGCATGGAGGACTGACTCTAATCAGAATGCCGGTCAGGGCCCACCGCCATTTGCCGGGAAATGCCTCGTATAGTGTGATTTAGTGCTGCTGAAAAGTCCAACTACCTGGGCAACGCTCGGTTGGGGAGGGGACCATGGTCAGGGGAGAGGAGTCAGAACCAGGCTGATGGCTTTTGTTCTTAGTCCATCAAACAAAACAAAAAAAAAGCATTAATTGTCAAATGAGATTTAAATAAATGTACCTCATTTTACACATGAAATTCTTCACAAAGGGATAATGGGTAGGGGCTCATCATAAAATCCCATTAGCAATGGATTAACCGACTCGCACATGCAAGAAGACGGAAAACTACAATTGCCGATAGAGACTGAACAAATGTATGTCAAGCCCTACCTCAAACAAATATATCTCCTCCAAATTACACAGTGCAAGGGGAGGAGGCGGTTCTACCCCCAGCACCGAGCCATCTCTCTGTTGTGAATCTTTAAGATATATGTGCTTCCCCCGAATGGAGGACAACCAGCTGTGTCGTAAAATATTAATGTCCATTTCGGGTTGCTGTGCGCTGATAGACTAATTAGGAGCTCATTAATATTCAATTGCGCAATCATTTTAGGTCCTGGCAATTCCAAAATTTACACTCATTTAACCTTTAAGGTGTAAATAAGGATTTTTTTTAACAGCACCGTGTAGCTGTTATTACACAAGCCAATGCAAAAAAAAGCCTATGCAGTGTTATTCTCTTGGTGAGAGCTTTTATGCCAGTCTTGTGCTTTTATCTGCGATCTCCAGGGCTGTGGAGATGTGACTGTGATGTGCATGGTGCACATGTGCTCAGATACACTTTTATGTCTCCTATCAGATATAACATGCGGGCGATACTGCTTGGGATTCCTGCCAGAATTTACAACATTTATATTACCGCTGTCAGATGAAGGCCAAACAGAATTCCTCAAAGAGCAGAACAAGGCAGTGGAGGCAGGACGGAAGGGCTGATCTTTACAACTTCAGCTACTTAAATATAAACTGAACAAAACAAAGGATTTTCAGGTTGTGCCCAAATGGCAACCCTTAACGATTCTATTTTAAACATAACAGTGAAGAGCCCATTGGAAGTATTTGGTCCCTCAGTTTTAGAGCAGTGCTTAGTTCTATGGAAATTATTAAGCTTTGAAGAACCTCTTACTTTTTTTTAACGGAGCCATGCATGATAACCCTTGGGATGGCTGGATGACATCTATTACCATCTTATTACTTGTTCATGAGGCTTATTGCAAGGTGATTCTGATTAGTGATTCTAGCCATGCCTTTATCAAACCACAAAAAGCACAGAGAATGTGAGGGACAGACAAACAACTAGCCCTCAACACTGATGGACAAGACATGTTGATTCAGAGTTTTTGTTGGATTCATGTTCTTGACAATGACCTACAGCTCATCTCAACCACTTCTGTGGTGGATGCTAATGTAGAGTGTCATGGAGGATTTTACGACTGATCTATTCCGGTACACTTTGCAGTTCCAGAAGACTACCCCCGTAATGCAATCACACACACGACTAATATTATCCACCTTCGTCCTGGCGCCCGTGTGCACCTGAAAGCGCTTTCGTGTCTCCTTTACGTTTGATTCATATCATGGCTGAGGGTACTTCTTGTATTTCACTTTTATGACATACAGTGGAAAGCACAAATCCACACCGGTCTGTTTTCTTTTCCCTGCCCCTGCCGTCAATGGGCTGTCACAAGCGATAAGCCTGGGATGTTAGGCACTCACTCCTCTCTCTCTCTCCTTTCTTTCTCTCTCTCCCTCACCCTCTCTCTCTCTCTCCCTCTCTCTTGGCTCTGACACAAGAGGATCCCCGCCCCAAGCAGCCTAAATGCCTCCAGCTCTCATCCCACCTTTCCCCTTATTAGCTCAGCATGGGAGCAGTGGAATCAGGAGCTCGTTTAGTCTAAGCGCTCTCAAGGTATAGGAGAAATTGCCTGACACTGAAGCATATAATTGCTGTTTAAAAAGAAACTCTCTCCAGCATGCACGCATGCTATTATCTTGTCAAGGGAGGGGGAAAAAAGACATTCACTTTTCACTGTGTGTTTCTATGAAAGGTGAAACAAAAACATCTTCACGGCAATCTGAAAGGGTTACATGTGACAGCGGATTGCAGGGGCTGTAAACTCCTAAGGGAGATCCCACTCTTGTTGGGAGCGGAGGGGGGGTTGGGTGACCTGGACACGAGCGGACTCATAATTGGGTGGAAGCAAACATGCACACTCAACCTCTCCAAGCCACATTCCTGAGATAGATGTATCCAGACTGGTATCATGTCTCCCTTGTGTAGGCTATTCAGGGTGACGTCCATTAGCAACACTCCCCCAACTTACCCACACCTGATTCTTTATGGAGGAATACACCCACAGCATAATTACCCTGACCTCTCTGGCCTGAATTACAGACATAATAAGGGAGCACATACAATCCTAATCTAACACACATTTTGTCTTTATTTAATTTTTGTTGCATGGTGTAGCAAAAACAAACCATTTAGATAGGGACATTAGACACTGAAATATGTCAGACACAAAAATGTCTTAAAGAAGTCACTCTCTTGCATTCATAGTAAAATGATACACATAGCCTACTTGCAGTTAAGGCAGATGCACTATAGTTCCTTCATACAGATCACGAGTTACAGAAATTAGGCTACTTGATATAATATATAGGCTGAAGCCTAACCTTTATCATAACCAGTTTGCCTTCGGTACCTTCTACATTTTGTGTGAAGCAATACCTGACACAATAATCTAAGGAATAACAAAGACGCACTGATGTCGTAAAGCCCGAATAATGATTTATGACCACACACTATTGACAGACAGAACAGAAAACACCTGTGCGATCCATTATAGCGAGCTACTTCATCTCTATACTGCTCAGAAACAGTCCAAATAGTTGCAAAGCTACAGTCGTATAAGAGCATATTTTCTTACTGTATGCTACTGTAATTATCAGTCATAAAAAACTGCCCTCAACACCACTAATATTATCGGGTAAAGAATACCAACGTACGAGGTCCTGTTTGCAGCCATCAAATAGTCCAGTTGGGTCTTCTCACCTCAGTTCAAAGTTTCCCCACTCCTGCTCACATGCGATGCCACTTTTACCACGGGTGTTTAAACATATTCCTGAGGCAATAACACAAACTGACTTGATGAATCTTATAGCCAAGGATGAATATTCCCATCGCAGAATTCGTCACCGCAACATAAAATCTGTCACGGCAAATGCAGATGAAATGGTTGCTTCGTAAAGTGCAGTCAGTGGCTCTGTGACGGGTATATCACTCCGTGCGAATCCAGGGAAGTGATACCCAGCCGGGTAACTGCTGTGTTTGCTTTTTTATGACCATTACATCGTCTAAAGGGGGGAGGGAGCTGCAAGCCACTTAAACCCAAAGATGTGAGTCCTGCTGCCCATTCGCTATACAGCGCCACCTCTCTGTCCAAGCCGAAATTGCAGCGCCTCCTTTCCTTCCGACTCTCCAATGTTCACAGCTCGGCCGGAGACCGTCGTCTTCCCGGCTCCATTTCAACAGGATTTTTTACACTCCTAACCACCCCAGATCCGGACGAGACCGATACTAAGGTAAAGAAGAAGCTTTAAGGGTCACTGAGAGCCCTGGTTAGGGGGTAAAACATCGTCCTTTCTTAGTGTTTTCAGGGCTGTAGCTGAAGAGGGAGCTCGAAACTGACTTCACGCATCAGTTGGTACACCATGCTGATACTGGAGTGCCTCCTACCATAACAAACCTCTTCGTTCTACAAAGGATTTTAAAGATCGGATCTCAAAATCTTACTCTGCTCCCGCACGCATCGAACGAGTTAGCCTTTCCGCACACATAGCCTATTCGTCGGTAAATCCGTGTTCTCTTCTAAAGTGATAGAAACATGAAATGTTTTATTTAGCTTGCGAGCCCCCCTTGCTGCGAATAGGTGCAATTATGCTTTCCTTGCAGCTCTCGAATCTCATTCTCCCCACCAATATTTGTGCGCTGGTGGCGATAGAAATAGCCGTGTATTTTGTCATTTACTCTCAATAACACAGCTAGTTGGTGCTTTTAGGGGATGCAAAACTCACCTTACCATGCATTAAGAAGGTTATGAAGAAGCTATGGTTGCTAGCTCGCTGTATCATTAAGTAGATAACTGCTATTACAGTCAATGCAAGTGAAACGTTATTATGTTGCTATAGGCAATTTTATCGCTCGTTACTCTTTCGCCGCTCAGTATCCGTGACCATTCGCTTACATTAACTTTGTATCCATGTCGAGGCAGTTGTTGTAGCCTATAACACTGAAACGCGTTTAGTGAATGTTTGCAAACGTGGACATCGGCCGTCCTTCAGATTGACAACATTTTGGTTTAGGTAAGTAATTGCAGACATGGTTCAACTTGGTGGTTTCCTGAAGTCTGCCTGGAATTTCACACCTTAGTGTGAAAAATGTAGGCTACTGTATCAAAACAGGTGCAACACTAACAATACGTTGCTTTTTGAGTAGGCAAGAGACTAAATTGAATCTACTTACGACAGAATAACTCCTCAATTCCAGCTGAAATTCAACAATCTAGCCTTAAACTTGAGTAAGTCGTCTCATCAAGAATAGCTGCACTGTAAAGCCACCTAAAAGGTTGCTCGAGCACTGGAGGAAGCGTGTAAATATCTGCAGTAGCTGAGTCGTGCAGACTGATTAAGAAGTCCAGTCATTGATAGATATATGATCTAACCCCGGCGTAGTGACGCATCCCCGAGCCCAAGTTTAGAACTTGTTGTCTTTGATCCAAGGGGGAAAACATGTCCAGTGAAAGACAACGATCAGATGACGAAAGTCCGAGCACCAGCAGCGGGAGTTCTGATGCAGATCAGAGAGACCCTCCCGTGCCAGAACCAGAAGAGCAAGAGGAGAGAAAGCAGCCCACACCTCCTCAGCAACAGAAGAAAGCAACCAAACTGTCCAGCAAAACAACAGCGAAATTGTCCACCAGTGCTAAAAGGTAAACATCTCGCTCTCTGATTTTATTGATTGGAACCTCAGTGCCTTAACACAGTTTATGTCCAAGCAAGCCATGGTCACCTCTGAGCTTGTTTGAAGGAATTAGGTATTGGTTTTGATCTGGTCCGATTTAACCTTAACTTTAAAAAAAATCTAGGGCTTATAAAGCCATGTATTTTATTGGGTCATGTATAATTGTGATTTATCACTGTTGAGAACCAGGGCATTTCGGTTTGTAAGTTTAAAAAGGCCTCTTTAATATCACACAGTGCAAATATCTTCCGCTTCATTAAGTTGATTTATTAACACACTTAATAGATGAGTAATGCGTGCCATATAGAGTGGTAAAGCAACTTTGTCAGCCCTGTGCACTAGTCAAACTTTGCAGACACGAGCCAAGTCAAACTGGTGCACTGACAAGAGCAGGAGACAACTCATGACAGCATTGTCTAGATCTTTCTTCCTGTTTTGTCTCAGGCATTTTAAACTGGGGGTCCCCTCAATCATGTGGACAACAGTTTAAGTAAGCAGGCTAAATAGTTGTCACCACATCGGAGGACAGAAAGAGCTGAAAGAAATGCATGTGAGAGATGTTTGAAAAAAGAGAGGAAAGGGAGCAACTTTAGCTCTGCAGCCTCTGGTGTTGTTTATCTGATGAAAAGGTATAATTACATTGTCAGTGTTAAAACCGTTCTTTTTAACCCACCTCCTCACGGTGTTGATAATGCTTTAGAAACAGCAGCAGAGCCCGAGTTTAAAGCCCTTGTCAAATATGCCTGAGCTACTCCCCCCCTCCCCTCCTGACTCATTTGCATATAAGCTTTAAAAGAAAATCTTTTGTGCTAAAAGTGATCAGAAGCGTCTGTCCTGAGTCAAGGTTGGAGCCTCGGGCTGAGAGCTTTGTGTTGAGCCTGCGAGCGGCATCGTACGATGAGGGGAAGGGGTGAATGGGGGACCGCAAAGTTTTCCTGTTATGGGATTCGGGTTATGCCTCCGAGAACAAAGAGGAAGCAGCCATGTTAGCTGTACTGAAGGGAGAGCCAGCCGTGCATTAAACGCTGCGCTGGTAGAGGGCAGTGTAATTCCCCCTACTGCTTGCAACTCTCACAAGCGTTCTGCCTCTCTCTCTCTCTCTCTCTTTTTCTCTCTCTCTCTCTCTCTCTCTATCTCTGGTTATCACACAGAATTCAGAAGGAGCTAGCTGAAATCACTTTGGATCCCCCGCCCAATTGCAGGTAAGACAAGTCTCCTTTCATTATTCGTTGGCAGATTTTTTTTGTTGCTTCAGTGTCTGAATGCATTCTCTGGGTTGACTGTATGTGAGACAAGACAGAGGGTAATAGTTGAGAAAGCACACCAACTGTTGCAGTGTGGTTTCAATCTCACTATTCACCACACTTGGGGTTGTTTTTTCCCTCCTTTTTTCGTTTTCTTGCCAGTAACATGGACCTTTACCCCACGCACTGAGGTGGTGTTTTGATGCAGTGACATTGTGATATTGTGCGAGGGCTGCGTGGTCTGGCCCCTTGTTATGTTTTTATTAGCATAACAGATGCTGTCTTTATGAGTGCATCTTTGATTGCCATCCTCACAGTGAACTTTGCTCACTGCAGCTCTTTAATGAGTCGACAGGAACAAGCCAGCAAGCAGGCAAGAGATGAGAATCAGGCTGAGCTCAACTGTTTAATTTGGTGTTAAACAGATTTGCATTGCTTTTTTTTCTCTGCATGGTTTGAATTCAAGAGAAACCTTGCCAAACAACTTAATATTATAGATTTAATTACATTTTTCTTGGTTGATTAGTTCAGTGAGTGGTTTGGAGTTTTCTTAGATCAGAATGTTGGAATGCCTGTGTTTTCTGCAGATTTCTAGATAGTAATTATTTTTTGAACTAATGCTCTTTTGACAATCAGATTCTGTAGCTCAGAGTAGCTTTATGTTT
This sequence comes from Sardina pilchardus, assembly GCF_963854185.1. Lineage (NCBI taxonomy): Eukaryota > Metazoa > Chordata > Actinopteri > Clupeiformes > Clupeidae > Sardina > Sardina pilchardus. Next base: position 12,024,002 of record NC_084997.1, read on the forward strand.
CTAAATGCTGCCAGTGTTAGAATTACAGTAAAAAGCATATTTCTTAGTCTTACGTGCGTTTCATTTGAAATCTTTTTCACTCCTGTATTCAATTCTTGGAATCAATTGGATTCTCTTCATTGGCAACCTGTCACTGGGCGCTCCAGCCACAGAGCGGACTCTCCCATCAGATAACAGAATCCTTTACATTTATGACACTGCACTTGGGGGCCTCTCACTTTTCTGCACCCGATACTGGAACCCCGCGGTGTAACTAAAGTGCACAAAAAAGAGAGCGGGGGGCCCTTTAGTGGAGGGTTGGGGGAGGGGGGTCGGTTGAAATGAGAACACCACCACCACCACCCGCACCCCTCCCCACTCCACCCCTCCTCCTCCCCTTTGCTCCCCCACGGCCTGTAAGGTTCAGCCACAGGGCTCGTTAGGATGGGCTCGGGCTGCAGCCCCAGCCGAGCTGCTCAGGCGCCGAGAGCCCTCGGTGGCGGCTGCTGCCAGCGTGTGTTGACCGCCCATGTCGCGCGGATGACCGGGGACACAGAACACCAGCGCACCATCTGGGTTTGATTGGAGGTAAATTGGTATGATGGTTGGAAATGGGAGTGGATGGGCAGTCCCTCCCTCCTTAATCTTTTAGTGGTCACAAGCCAATTCACCAAGCTATTGCTGATGTGAGCACATTGGGAACCGGTGACGCTCCATGAAACCCTTCAAGACCCTGATCGCACTAACTGAACAATTGCTGAACGAGTTCGAGCAGAAAAAATAAGCGCCCACCGTGTTGAGGTGCTGAGCGACTAAATACTTTCAAACTAAACAGAAAAACAAATGTGCCGTTGCACGCTCAGACTTCTGATGCGCCAACTTTTCGGCCTGTGCCTTCATCAGGGTCATATCAACGCGCGCATCTCATTCCAGGTGAGCTGTCCTGGCCGTGTTTGTGCTCTGGTGTACGGCGTGGCCCGCGCCGGTGCTCAGCAGACTGTGATAATGGCCCCCATAATGCCACTCAGTCCCTCCTTCTGGCGCATGGATTTCCTTTCAGCTGGGCCGTCTCCCTTGTGCATTGTTTACCTGCAGGCTGTGATATTATTAAATTGATTTGATGCTAATACCCCTCATTGTGTTTTGCCAGCTTAGGGTGTTGGAAGTGAACTTCATACCCCCCCCCCCCCCCACACACACACACCTCCGTGCACTGTTCTGTCGTTGCGGTAGGAAAGTCTTTGGCTGGGTGTCAGTCATGGGGGGTGGTGGTTTGTGGTTTTTGTGTGCTGGCGATGTGTTATTTGGGGGGGGGGGGTTAAACCCCTATCCCTCAGCCTTGGGCTCATTGAAATGACACAATCCCATAAATGTCACGCTGTAAAATAACAGTGACAGAATGGATAAGAGGGGAGCTTTGAATGACCGCTCAGGGGAGAAATGGCAGGCTTCACCTCCGCGCTTCTGCTCTGGCTACAGCCCCTGCATTTACGCTTCAGCTGTCAGGCCGTGTCGAGGCCTGGGTCTGGCTGTGTCAGCTCACCATATCTCCTCTTCATAAACCGCTCCTCGGCCTGCGCCAAGACGGTGCATTAAATATCCATGCTCCCCGGGGATACAGTATCGCAGCCTTGTTTTTAAAAATCAAATGTTGATGTTGTTGAGCTCTCTTGTTATTGTTATTGTTTGAGTAAACACGTCATGCCCTGTTCATAAAGGAATGTCTCAGCTGGAGCTGTATAAGGAGTGTCTTAGTTGGAGCATTCTTTGTTTATTCGGCGTTAACGTTGTAGATAGCGCGGCCTGTTTTTGACAGGCATTTATATGGCTGTTTACGTGTCTTTATCGTATTTATTTTGATGACAGGCAGCCCAGTGATGTACGAGCAGTGTCTTCTTGGCCGGGCCTTCCTTTGTTTCGTCTGTGTTAATGCTCATGTCTGTCCTCGGCTGCACGGCCGCGCGTCGGCAGACAGTGGGGCTGCTATTGATTAAACACGGCAACGTCCGTCAGTGCACAGATAAAAACTTGATTATGTTTGCGATCAAAGGCCATTGTATTGCTTTCAGATCTGTGCAAGCTGTTGTCCTCGCGCATTTGTCAACTATGCAGAGCAGCCTGAATAATTTACGCGGAGGCTGCGCGCGCGCGGGTTAAGTAAGTGTGCACTCGGCTGTTTGTTTGCCGTGCGAATGCGTCGCGTAATAAGCAGGAGGGCTTTTTATTCCGCCGTGTGTGTGTGTGTGTGTGTGTGCGCGCGCGCGTGCTGAGTGGCTCACACCGTGAGTGTTGCACTTCTTCAGGGAAGTGCTAACGCTTGTGGAATTCCTTCGGCGGGCGCACATCATGATAATGGCATTCCGCCGTAAAGGAAGCACGTTAGAATCCCTTATGCGACATTATCAGATTTCTCTGTTGACTGCACTGGATATAGTTGTAGTGGTTCTTTTTTTTTATTGCCCTCATTGTGATTTGATAGCATCTCTCGCGCTGTTAATGTGATTTGGATTTGTGCCTTCTGGTGCAGCCATGGCGAGGCAGGGGAGGGAGGGAGGGCAAGGTTGGGGGCTGAGCATATTGACAGCTGTAAATTGACACATTAGTTGTCTGACAGTTCAATCATTTGCACTGGAAATGGCTCGGATGGACTGACACGGGGCTGGCAGTGGCACAAATGAATTCATACGTTGCTCCGGTAGTTGTTGTGCTTGTATTCTTTATTGATTTTTAATTCTGCCTTACAGGGAAGTTTTCACACTCCTTCTTTTTCTCCCCTCTTCCCCTCTCTCTCTGGAGAGAGAGGAAAAAGAAGAGTCCCATTAGTTGTAATGGAAAGTAATGGCATCTTAGGTAGATGGGAACATTTTCATTCGCCTTATGCTTTTTTTCTGGTAACCCTCCCCCCACCCCCCAAGCAGAGCCACTTTCACAGACCTCTCAGAGGCATAGCGGAGATGAGGGATGTTTTTGTACGACGTAGTCAAGGAGACCATTTAACTAGATATGCTGGTGCACCGCTAGCGCTAATCAGCTCAAGACAGCGCCAGCGTCTCCTCTACCTGATTGTGTCATAACGAAGCAATGTTGGGAGAACGAGAGAAAAACGTGAGAGAGAGAGAGAGAGAGAGAGAGAGAGAGAGAGAGAGAGAGAGAGAGAGCTCTCAGGCTGACTGGACGGGGTAAATATTTAAAGAGGGCTTCCGGCTGTTATATGTCATTTGGAATTTGGACACATTTAGTAATCTGAGAAGCTAATAACATGGCCCTGTAATTGTGTCTCCATCGCTACTGCTTCTGTCACGCTGAGCTGCCAATGAGTCAGGTTGGGTGTGCAATATGTAGATTGTTAATAGTCAGTCTAAATACTGGGCCTTTGTTTCTCTGTGTATGTGGGTGCGTTTGTGTGTGGATATGTTCCTTTGTGTGTGTGTGTGTGTGTGTGTGTGTGTGTGTGTGTGTGTGTGTGTGGTGTGTGTATGTGTATATGTGTATGAATGTTGTGTTGCTGTGGATATGTCTGTTTGTGTGTGTGTGTGTGTTGTGTGTGTGTGGATATGTTCCTCTTTGTGTGTGTGTGTGTGTGTGTGTGTTGTGTTTGTGTGGATATGTTCCTTTGTGCGTAGTGTGTGTGTGTGTGTGTGTGTGTGTGTGTGTGTGTGTGTGTGTGGTGTGTGCCCATTCATAAGGGTATTCCCTGTTCTTCATACGTGCATGAGAGTGGCGCCTGCCACTGTCCCTCTATGTTTTTCCTCCCACCACCAATTTTTTTCTGGACCTGTCCGCACTGGCAGCCAAACATGCACTTATTCTGTGACTGACAGTGACCGCGTGTCTCTCGCCCTGGCCATCGTCCAGCTGTCACATTCACTGTGGAGTTTTTGTGTCACAAAATGTCCAGCAGACACATTCACCGCTGCCAGCCACCACGACACCCACACCCACACGCACACATACAGACACACACACACACACACACATGTGCACACACACACACACACACACACACAAACACACACACACACACACAAACACACATGCACATAAATACATACTCGCACTCACATAAATACACACACCACTCAGTAGACAAAGAACAGCCACTAAAGGGCTATCGATCTGAGACTACAGAGTAGAATAGACAGGGAGAATTTGGCATCTCCATTTTGCCTCTCGAGTTGCATAGCAGGGCCACAGAACAGAAACACAGTTGTTGGTGCTGCTGATAGCGTGTGTCAAGTGATTAAATCAGCATATTAGGGTGACCGGGCAGGCCTCCTTGTTGCTCTAATTAATGAATAAATGAATTTGCTCTTTTGTGAATTAATTACACCTTGTGGGGCCCTCAGGGGAGGGTGGCATTACAGCATTGAACTGATCAACATTCCTCCAAGTTCTGTGCAGTCCGCTGATTTCACTGAGGCCGTGCAGGATAGCAAGCCCTGCTTTGATAAGCATCATCAAATACATCAACCTCAATCACCAACGTGATCTCCTAAATGGGTCTATACAAAATGGATGAGTTCTGCTTTTTTTTTTCCGCGAGACTTGATCAGGTATTCTTCTTTTAGAAATGTGAATCTGGGACCCAGATGTTCAACCATGTGATTTTGATACTTTTATGTATGCACTGTAATTATATCATTTACTGATAAGGCTGCTCAATGTTATGGCAACATTGAAGTCTATCTTATATATTAAATTAAGTATGTGCTATCATTTAGTTATACCAGTCAAAAATTGTATGACTGTAGATTCTATTATTTGATTCTTAATGTATGCCTTAAAGAGGTCAGATTAGACTCTGAGGTTAAGAAGAGTTTCCTGTTTTTATTCAGCAAGTAGCATTCATAGAGACTTTGGCAATAACCCCAACCACAATTTGCTCTAATAGTACTTTCAGTACCTGAGTAGTAATTGGCTAAATCCATCAGGCACTTTACATTGTGTGTGTGTGTGTGTGTGTGTGTGTGTGTGTGTGTGTGTGTGTGTGTGTGTGTGTGTGTGTAGAGGGCACTTGTTTGTTCTACACCCCCTCGGCCCACATTCATTCCCTGAGCCATCACTCATTGCTGATAACACTTAGCCTTGTCATTGCTTGGCTGTTTGGTCCAGGCCTCTGATAACCACACCGCGGTGACACACCAAGCCGTGTGATAACGACCCGTCTGCCACCCCCCTCACCACACACACACACACACACACGCACACACACACACACACACACACACACAAACACACACGCAGACACATAGACACAAGCGCATACAGCCTGGGCTTCCTCTGTTATTGTCACTGCCAAACGTCAGTAGTGCCCATTTCTGTGGACGATACGTGTATTCTTCTGACGGCGTGTTGGTTGGTGTGCGATTTTCTGTGCGGTTTTCTTGCTTTCTGTTTTGAACTCAGGTTAGCCTGACATACACTATTTCACAAGTGAGGAACTTGAAGCATCTTGGTTTCCTTTTCAAGAACAGCATGAATAGTAGGCTGAATGTGTCTGGCCCTCACACAGGCGCACACACACACACACACACACACACATGCTTGCGCGTGCACAGCCTGCACACACACAAACACACACACACACACACACACACACACACACACACACACACACACACACACACACACACACACACACACACACACACACACACACACACACACACACACACACACACACACACACACACACGCACGCACACACACGCTGTTGCTGTGCCTTTGAGGCAGGCCTTCAGAAGAGCTGTTGGAGAGTGTTTGTTCTTGCTCTGTGCTCTTTTCCTCTCTAGCAGACATATTATTAAACTGCTACAACTCTGATCAGTGTGCACGTCGAGTATTTCTCTCTTTACTAGAGGATCGTTTCTCCCTCCCTCTCTCTCTCTCTCTCTCTCTCTCTCTCTCCCTCTCTCTCTCCGTGTTGTTCATGTCCTCCTCTCTGGGCACATGAGAAGGAAGAGGAGACGCTTGGTAGGAGGTGGGGAGAGGCTGATGAATATTGTTTTCCATAATGGCCCCCCTTAGTGTGGCCTCCATGGAGACCTAACCTTATTAACCCATTAGTTCAGGGTTGGAGCCTCAGCAGCATTCTGTATGGCCCGTGCCGTTATTTTCTGGCTGACGTCTCTCCGTGTGATTGCGATCCAGCTCCACACCTACAGCGGTATATCCTCTAATTACATGTTATCGCTAATCCTGGTCTGACGCACAACTGTTGACAGCTGGCTGTCAGAACAAAACCAACGATGTTGCAAACCCTCTTTAGCCTCCTTATTTCTTTGTGTGCCTTCAGCGAGTGTGGAGTAGTACGGTGCGAATTAAGATATGTCCGCCGCTAAATTCCTTCTGTGAGCCTGGCAGCTCCGTCCTTAGAGATGTTCTTTTTCTGATCACCATTCTTTCTTTTTTGTCTCTTCTCTCTATTTCTTCTTCTTCTCTCTCTCTCTATCCCTGTCTGTGTCGGCACACACTGCAGCATAACTTCAGTCCGTCGTGACACAGTGTCCCTCTGGGCTGGGGGATGGGAGGTGGGGTTTGGCAGCGGGGGTTGGGTGGGGTGTGTTGGGGGTTGGGTGGGGGGTGGGGAGGGGGGGGGCAGACACCCACCTGCCTCGGCTGTCGCTCTTGAGCACATTGACCGCGGGCAGGCTAGCGCAGAGGGCTGCTGCTTTCACACCGGCGTGTGTAGTGCCTGACAAAAAAGGCGGAGGGGGGGGTGGGGTGGACGCGGAGAGGGTCCTAGAGGGGCACTCGTTGCACTACATGGGCCAAACAAAAGAGCCGGCACCCCTCGGGCCAGCTGCCCGTGCCTCCTCGGCGCCCAGACAAAAGGGGACGAGCGGCTTCAAAACATGCCAGCTCAATTTGGTGGACCATTTTTACTGCCGTTCCTCTTTGAACTGAGACAAAAGGTCCCCTTCCTGTCTTCAAAGTGGCCTGTCAAGGAGGTGCCCTCCCAATTGGCACGTCTTGTCAAGACCGCTCCGTACATTTGCAATTCCTGCGCTCTCCCCTCTCTCTCTCCTTCTCTCTCTCTCTTCCTCCGTCTCTGTGTCTGTCTCTCTCTTTTTGTCTTTCCTCCCTCCCCTTTTCCCCTCCCTCCTCTCATCCTCATTCCCAGTTGCACTGCTCTTGTTATTCCCGAGCCCTTTCGGAATCTAGCGCCTGTCCATTTGCAGTGCCTCCCCTCTGTCTCTGCCTCGGTCGCGCTTTGATGCGGTTCAGCTCGGTGGATTACGGAGGCCATCCGAATACCTCCTAGTCTGCGCTTGAAGGGCATCTTCTTATCCCTTATACCACTTGTTTGACAACACTCATCTGTTAATCCTCCTTGCCCCTCCCCAGATGTCTCTCTCTCTCTCTCTCTCCCTCTCTCTCTCTGTCTGTCTCTGCCTTTGTCTTTCGTTCATTGTCTTTGTGGGCCGAGTGATGATCAGTAACAGGGATTGGAGACGGGGGGATTGGGGGGATGGGGGGTGGGGTGGTTAGTTGTTGATAAACGGTCATAATTTCCTTCTCTGTCTGTTGGAAAAGTAACGATTGTGCGCTGAAGTGCTTAATCATGACTGGAGTCAGAGAGCTAAGCGTCTTGTCTCGTTTTATTTTTTTCGTCTCCTTTTTCTTCTTTTTTTTTTTATCCCCCGCACACTATGTTCTCTCTTTTTATGCATCAAACCTAATGGCTGAGGCCAAACTATGTAGCCCCTCAGGAGCACTGCCGCATGAGCCAGCTATTCATAGACAGTGCAGAGAGAGAGAGAGAGAGAGAGGGAGAGAGAGAGACAGAGAGAGGGCTGTGTGGGAAATTTGTGACTCAGTGAGTCCGTTTCTGTGGCCATTTCGCATGCAATGAGTCTTTTCTGATGATGGTGTGAGTCTCCCCAAAAAATACACTATTATAATTCGTTCATAAAGATTATTTCAAGCGTTTGTATTTACCAAAAGAGGTCATTGTCATTTTTTTTTCAACTGGCTGGGGAGGAACTAGCCCTGGTGTTGTTTAAAGGAGGTGTGAATTGGCTGACACCACAGCGAGATTGAGTTTCAGGAGGTTGCCACTGGACACAGTATATAGCCTCTTTATATTTCCCTCAGCAAGCCTTTTTAAGTGTACAGCGGAGAGAACATCTTGAATGAATTCACAATGCTTAAACAGATATTTAATTGTCATCTTCTGTGGTTTAAAAGCAGAGTGTTTATTACCCGTTCTGGAGAATCACTTTCTTCATGGCTCAGGAATTAATAAAATCGAACGGCAACAGGCTGCCTGGCTCAAAGCACAAGAGCAAAGATGATACATTTCTCAGTCGTCGTGGCTTCTCGAATTCTGCTCACATCTCTCCGGGGATATAAATCACAGAATTTCAACATCGTGACTGAGGGCACATTTCTTTGTAGTCGTCTAACGCGAATCCCACATCAGATGGTATCAGGCGTTGCCCGTGTGCGCTGGTTCAGTTGAAGCTGTTTACCAGACCCAACTGACATGGCCGCGAACCCAGATCTATTCACCAACCCACTACAGTGTTAGGTTTGGCTTAAGAGAGGATTACATTTTCATGTTGCCAAAAAAATTGGAATGTCTGTATATCCAGGGATCGTGGTCTGTAGTCAGTCTATCTCAGACAAAGAGAAAAAAAACTGAAGTGTGTTTAACATTGAGGTTTAAGTGATAAACATTAGATTTATCATACTACAAGGATTCTGTCCTGGGCAAGCAGAGTTCAGCTCTCTCTATATATCACACTTAGGTTGCTGAAGACGTTTCCGACACGTTGAAAAGGCACCTCTCAGAGCTGCCGCTTATTACGTTCATTAGGCTCCCGGCTATTTGCCTCCAGAGCAGCTTAGTTGCTGAGAGCGCTTTTCAGGCTCAGGAGAGCTTGAGTAAAGGTAACCTTTTCTAAAGAGTTAGACCTGATAAAAGCTGCCGGTAACAAAAATACACACACCATCTTCATACTACTGATTGGAAGGGTTTTTTGAACCACCACCTGACCGTGGTTTTGTTTCTTCCCAATTGATTTTTTTTATGGAATTGCTATGATCCCTTTACTTAATGAACCCGAATGCAGTGATTGTGAGACACGTCTGTGTGTTGCTAAAGGAGGACACTTGGTTGTTTCGGAGGAGACTTGAAAGGAAAGACTTGATTTTCAAGTGATTTCATTGATGATGTCCCACACTGAGGGCATTTCTGCGTTTGAAGTGCAGGCCAATGGCAGATCAAACGGCTTGCACTATCCAGACAAGGCACAATCTCTGATTGGCTTCTTTTCATTTCTTCGGTTTGTAGTTCTACTCTGACATAAAAACACCACAACATTTCTGTGCGATTCATTTTTCCTGTCTTCCTTGTTTTTCATGTGTCCTAAAGATGTAAGGACTATATGTAAAGATATAGGAACTCAGAACTGTGAGCCGAGTCTGTCTATGGTTGTCGGTCAGTGCTCAGCCTTGCTGGCCGCCTGTCGACCACGCTCACCTTGCTCCGGTTACACCGTATTTCCTCAGCGAGCTTGACCGCCAGCCCACACCAAGGGCAGTGCAAGATGACGGCTGTGATTACAGCGCTCTCCATCACAGTCAGAGTCGCAGGTGAACAAGCGAGCAGCCCTCACTCTCCTCTCTCTCTCTCTCTCTCTCTCTCTCTCTCTCTCTCTCCCTCTCCCTCTCCCCTCACTCTTCAACTTTCTGCATGTGACTCGCATAAACTCGTGGGAGCTTATTTGGCCTCCCAGGTGTTTTCCATTCAGCCAAGTTGCAGGAAACAGACGTGGCACCATAAGCTCTCTATTGACGCTGCTGTGGTGCCTGCTGCAGCCAGGCAGTATTTCTGTGTTTTCATTCACAGGGAGAACCCACCAATCCAATTGTTTCACGACGCTCACTGTCATGGAGTAGTGCCCTCATCTATTTAAATGTCGCTAACAAGACTTGGAAAAAGTGAAATGTACACCGAAGAAGCCAGTTGCCTTGCAGCAAAGTTGATACAGTGCTGTACTAAAGAGGCAGAGGCATAGGCATAGGAATGCTTCCCTTGTATTTTGAGGAAAGGCTTCAGTGGAATTGTAGAAGAATTTTCAGCCATAAATATTTGGAAAATGGGTTCTCATCTGAGATAAGGCCTGCGAGTCTTTTAGCTGTTAAGGTCAGTAATTGTAGACATTATGTTCTCGTCCCTGTCCTGCCATCGTTCCCTCGTGTGGATGTAGAGATTATCTTGTTTTAGCTGGCTGTATAATTTATAGCGATCGCGTGGAGTGGCAGTAAATTGTAGCCATTTTCCAAGTGGGGAGAGAAATGATCTGCAAACGACTGGCAAATGCATTTTTACGAGAGGCAGTATCCGTGATTAATGGCATATTTGTTTGTTTTTCTCTGTGTCCATCCATCCAATCGCACCCCCCCCCTTCTCATGTAATTGCCCATGATGAAGCAGGCAGATTATGTTAGATATCATTGTGTATTGATTTTATTTAAAGACTCTCTCTCTCTGTCTTTCTCTCTCTCTCTCTCTCTCTTCATTCATTTGCCTGAGAGATGTACAACGATGTGCCAGGACGAAAATAATGGCTGTTGATTAGCGCAAACAAAACGAAAGCCATGGTCTTGTTGTGGAAACAGAAATGTTAAGTAAATTAAATGTTTGAGAGCATCCGTCTGTTTGTCAGGCGGGGGTGCTGGCTTTTACAGTTGATTAGGCGGACGATCGGCGCCGCACTGTAAATTCTGTTCACTTTGTGAGGGGGGTGGGGGGGCTGGTGGTGGCAACTATCATTAACTCTCATTGAACAGGTTTGAAAAGTACATCGGCTGCATTTAGCCGAGTCGACGTGCCCCGGTAGATCAATGTCTGGGAATGTAAGCTGTGCAAATGGGGGGGAGAGACAGAGAGAGGGAGAGAGAGAGGAGGGGGGGATCTAGGGAGAGAGATGGAGAGACAGAGGGACCGAGAGAAAGAGGGAATGGATTGTGAGGGAGGATAGAAAGAGTGAGAGACAGAGAAAGGGGACAGAGAGAGAGAGTGAGGAGCGAGAGAGAGAGGAGAGAGAGAGAGAGGAAGGGAGGGAGGGAGAAAATCCATCTGTGGGAATAGAACAAACAGGGTCTGTGCCAGCTGCTTCTCTTGTGGCCAGATTCTTGTGGCCATTTCCTCCACAGTCGAGCATATTGTGTGTGTGTGTGTGCCTGTGTGTCTGTGTGTGTGTTTGTCTATGTGTGAGAGTGTGTATATGTGTGAGTGTGTGTGTGTGCGTGTGTGGTTACGTACGTTCTCACTTTGAAGAGCAATTCAAGAGACAAATAAGTCTAATGAGCAGTCGAATGGTGGACTGTAAATCCTTTTATGTGAAGTCCAATACGGAGAGTATAAAATCAGCGAGTCAATACTTATAAAACCTTCAATTTAAAGTGCATGTTTCAGCTCTCTGATTAAGATGGAGAGAGTTAGATTGAAATTGTCAGACATTGGCTTTGTTCATAATATGTTTGACTAGACATTGGTTTTGCTCTTTCCATATTTGAATACAAATTGGATTTGTCTGCCTTGTCTCCTGAAGTCTTTATCTGATTTTACAAATAGGCCTCTCGATGAACATGCTGGATAAAGCCTGGAAAGGATCTTAACTGTAAACCAGTTCATTTGAACATGATTTTGGTTAATTATTAAAGTTTTTTTCTTTCTGTTCAGTCCAGAGTGTCTTGAACTGCATACCGGTGAACAGCAGATTCAAGGGGAACGTAGCGAGCTCAGCTGCATGAAGTCACCTGTTTGATTCGCATCTGTAGCCTCATGAATAAAAACCCTCTTTCAGGCGGCTGAAGCTTTCAAATGATGTGTTAAATGGCCCTCTACACAGGCCGCTCTGTGTGTTTATGAAAGCAGTGTCCTCAGAGGACAGCAGTTACATTTTTTCATTAAGCCATCTCTTTTATCCAAAGTGACCGGCAGTACAAGGGAAAACGAGTACATTCTGACAGTACGTGCGCACTTGGAAATTAATCCATGTGGCGAGCCCCAGCTTTAGACCTCAATGACCACTGTATGGAACGTATAGGAAGGTATATATTATATATTGCAGCCGTGTAACATAAGCTGAAATGATCTGCCATGCCCTTCCTGTTCAGCTAAATGAAATCAGAAGTGTGGCTTCTTGTGGCTGGGCCGAAGCAGAAGGTCAGTGTGTCAGCTTTCAGCAGCAGGAGCTGGAACAGAGAAGAATGCCACCACGGGTTTCCCCTCCAGTGCTCTTCCCCGCGCCACGCCGCGCCGCCGCCACTTGGTCAGCTGAGACCCCGCATCATGTCGGACAATTACGCTCGTGGTGTAGTGTTT
>NC_084997.1:12041320-12083820 GCF_963854185.1 Sardina pilchardus
ACAAAAATTTAATAGGGTTAATGGACTGTGGATGTCCTTCCCTGAATAGATTAATCTAATTATAAGCTACTTATAAAACTCAATTCTTTTGTCGGGGAACAATGATACTGAGATAATACCAAAATCAATTTGGGGTTTCTTAGGAATGTGTTGTTTGTGGAGGTCAGATGACTTGGCAGGGTTTTTTTTTTTGTTCCCTGAAACTGGCTCAGGAAATGTTATGTCATGGGTCTTGTTGTGGTCATGAGTTCATTTGAGAACTTTAGAAATGAGAAGGAGCTTTGCTGAATTAGGCTGCGGACGCCTCAGCTTAGCAAGAGGAACTGCTAGTCTTCAACGCTCTCGCTCCTCATCCGTCAGTTGAAAGGCCCGGTGCCATGTGCAACTGACACTCTCCACTCTCCTATACAGCGCAGGGGCAGGAGGCTGGTCTTTGTTCATTTGAAGGCATTTGGAAGCCTAATCCAGTAATTATGAACAGGGGATTTATTTGTGATGATGGAGACACACCACAGACACCCCCCCCCCCCCCCTCTCGCCTTCACACCCACACCACCACCATTTCTTTTGTTTCGAGATGAAGCACAGCAACTTAGAGAGAGATCCTGTCTACATTCTCTCTCTCTCTCTCTCGCTCTCACTGTGTGTATTTGTGTGGGGGCGGAGTGTTTGTGTGTTTGTGTGTCTGGGTGTGTGCTGTGAAGACGAGCACAGCTCCTTGGTTTGTGGTCCTCTAATCCTTGCCTGAGTGAGTGCGTGCGGGAGCCAGTTCACAGCTGGGTGTGCTGCTGAGGACAAGACAGCAGGAAAGAAACAAGAGCATGGCACAGACACCGGCAGTTTAGACTCCACAGCAATGAGACACCCACCCACACACATACACACACACACACACACACACACACACACACACACACACACACACACACACACACACACACACACACACACACACACACACAGCCCATCACCACAACCACATCCCCTTCCCCTCCACACACACACACACATACACAGACACACGTACATACACACTTGCGCACACAAACACACACACACACACACACACGTCTAAAATAATGTCTGCTCTCCTGCCCTAACTCTGTCAAAATTAATATTTGCACATGGAGCTCGGCGAGCTAATGGTGCCCTTGCACTGTTCATTTCTGCACAGTGACACGGAGAAGTGTGTTTGTTTGTCTTAGTCGGGGAGAGCGGGAGGAGACAGAGAGAGAGAGAGAGAGAGAGAGAGAGATGAGCTGCTGTGGGGTGATGCAGTAGGAGGAGGAGGAGGAGGAGGAGGGGAAAAAGCTCTTTTTCCCTGAGGAAAATCGCTCTTTCTCTCTGCGCTGTGAAGGCTTTTCCGCACTGGCCCAACAAACTCTGACATTCCCAGCATGTCTGAAGCGTGCTAGTGGGCTTAGAGAACGGCTGGGCGAGAGGAGTGAAGGATAATGGCCACCAAAATATCCACACATCTGAAAATAACGGATGAGATGGAGGCAGGAGACTTGACACAACACAGAGCAACAGCTGCTGGATGTTGGAGGTTGTTGGTGTTTGTTGGGGTTGTGTCAATTATTTTGTTACTAATCTCCAGAGAGAGGGGGGGGGGGGGGGGAGAGAGAGAGAGAGAGAGAAAGAGAGAGAGAATTAGCCTTGAGAGAGAGCACATGGCATGCTAGTGCACAAGCCTGGCATAGCGACGGTAGCAGTAGCAGCAACAGCGGTAGCAGCAGCACACTCTGGCAGGCTGCTCCGAGCCCCCTATGGCGCCCAGGCCTCCGCGCCTCCACAATGCGGGCATTGTGCTGGCCCCGCTCTGCTCCGCTCCGCTCTGCTCCGGGGGGTGATATCGGTCGCAGGGGTTTTGCACAGTCATGTGAAGGCACAGCCCTCCGCCACCGCCACCACCACGAGCTGAAGCGCCAAGTCTTCGCGCCGTGCCTCCACTGCTGCGCCGCTGTCAACAAACACCGAAACGCGAGGGCAGGCCACCTCGGGAGCTAATGATAGCGCATGACCCCGGCACGGCTCCTTGCTGACCTTTGGTTGGACTCTCCCTCCCCCCACCCCCACCCTCTCCCTCTCCTGTACAACAATAGGGCAGTCAGACGCATTGGCTGATAATGCAGTCCGGCATTATCAGTAATCCCAGGCAGTGTGTAATAGGGATACAGTTTTGTGAGAGATAAGGAGGGTGGCAGAGACACTTAAACTCATTGACTGGCAGGGGGTGGGGGGGTGGGTGGGTCTTGGCTCGTATTGCTCATTCAGAATCGGATTCCCAGTACAACAGCAGCTGTGCTCTCTGCCAGAAGAATGAATGAGGTCATCGTTTTCAGATTGCCCTTATCGGTGCTTATCAGGACACACTGTGGTCTGCCATAATATAAGCTGTTTAATTATATCATGTGAAATGTGTTTTGAGAAGTGTGCGCTTAACAAATGAATGTGAATAGTGAGGATGCAGTCATGGACATGGTATGTTGTTGAATATTCCCCACATGTTGTGCAGTGCGTTGACTATGAGTATGTTGTCTTCTACAATGGATCATTCTGGCCCTTGGTTGTGGTTGGCTGAGCTGTGTTCAAAGCTGTTGTAAAACACTCTGCAATAATACACCTGTGATGGCATTACATCAGCATTACCACGCCAAGCGGAAACTGTGTTATTGCGTATGTGTGTGTTGCATGGCAAGCATTTTTTTTTGCTGAAGAACTGCATTGCTTGGCGAAGGAATGAATTGTTAATGGTAAACTGAAGCATTTTATCTTGTTGTGTTTGTTTCATGAAACCTTGGCAGATGTATGTAGTTACTGTGTTATGAAAGCAACAAGCCCTGCAAGGCCATGATTTCCAGTGCTTTTAGAACAGCTAATCATGCCTGAAGCTTAATCATAACATGATTACAATCAGGCATCAGGCTTCAAGCTTAGCTCCTCTAAAATCACTGTGTGTTGTCGTAGGTGGGCGTATTGCTTCATTAGATTTCATTTCTGGCCCCTATTTTAGTAGATGGTCTCACCACACCACTCTTCACTGTGCAGAGTGCAACATGTGACAGTCCCATTCTAACCCCCCCCCCCCCCCACCAGGTTACTTTCCGCACGAGGATCTATCACTGCAACATCAACAGCCAGGGTGTGATCTGCCTGGACATCCTGAAGGACAACTGGAGCCCGGCGCTCACCATCTCCAAGGTCCTCCTCTCCATCTGCTCCCTACTGACGGACTGCAACCCCGGTGAGCAGTGCTGCCTCCTCCTCCTCCTGGTCCTTAGGCCTCTCTCTTTCTTTCTCTCTCTCCCACCAGTGTCTCTCTCTTTCCCACCAGTCGCTCTCTTTCTCTTTATTTCCTTCCCTCAGCACAGCTGCTGTTGTACTGGGACTCACCAATCTCTCTCTCCCACCAGTGTCTCTCTTTCACATCAACCTCTCTCTCTTTCTTTCTCTCTAATTTACCAGTCTCTCTCTTCCACCAGTGTCTCTCTCTTTCACACCAGTCTCTCTCCCTCTTTCCTTCCCTCTAACTCACCAGTCTCGCTCTCCCACCAGTCTCTCTCTCTCTCTCTCTCTCTCACTCCAACCCATCAGTCTCAATAACCGCAGTGCTATCAGGCCATCAGTCAGTCACTCTGACCTGTCGGCAGGAGACGGCAGATGTACAGATTGAGTTGTCATTGCCGGGAGGGATTTATTTATTATGGGCTCCAGAAAAAAGCATTTTCATGTCTTAACTAGATTTTAGGGGAGAATGTTCACAGATGTGAAGGATATGTCAGACAGATGAAGGATCATCAGTTGGTTTTGCTTTTGTAGTGAGAAGCTTTTGGTGGGTTTCTTTTTTTAATACAATGCTGTTATGTGAAAAAAAGAAATGTTCAAGCACCGTGCTTTTCATGATTAGTTTGTGAAATGGAATGGAATGGAAATGTGAAATGGAACAGTTTGCATTTAAGGAACGTAACACATCTATCTAAAACAGTCAATTACTAGAGCCTAGAGCTCAGACTGTATGTGTGTAGTGTGTATGTAGTGTGTGTGTGTGTGTGTGTGTGTGTGTGTGTGTGTGTGTGTGTGTGTGTGTGTGTGTGTGTGTGTGTGTGTGTGTATTGTGTGTGTGTGTGTGTGTGTGTGTGTGTGTGTGTGTGTGTGTGTGTGTGAGTGTGTGTGTATTGTGTGTGTGTGTGTGTGTGTGTGTGTGTGTGTGTGTGTGTGTGTGTGTGTGTGTGTGTGTGTGTGTATTGTGTAAGTCCTCTCTCTATCAGAAAATATGTATTGTCAGCTTGAAAATTGTGATGTGACAGTGCAATGCGGGTGACGGTACATAAAATTCGGTGCTCAGAGGCAGCGTGTGGACTCCGCGCCGCCGCTGCTCTCCGTCAGTATGTGCTTACACCTTTATTTCCCCCATCATAACCCGGCGCCCTCTCTTCCCTCTCTCTCTCCCCCTCAGCGGATCCTCTGGTGGGAAGCATAGCCACTCAGTACCTGACCAACAGAGCTGAGCATGACAGGATAGCCCGACAGTGGACCAAGAGATATGCCACATAAGACGTCAGGATCCCGCAACCCTCCCACTTCCCTCCACCCCCCCTCCCCCCCTCCTTCAACTCCCCCCCTCCCCCCACACCTGCCGCCGCAGTGTAAAGATCCAGGAGGCAACTTTACAACGTGCAACAAATCTTTATAGCCTTTACAATACGGACTTCTGTGTATATGTCATACCGATTCTGCCCCGAGTTTTTACCCACCGTGGACTGGGAAGAGGGAGCCCAACAGGTAAAGACTATCGGAGTAGAATTTTGTAGCTGTAGATTTAGTTATGTTTAAATGCCTACTTGCAAGTCTTGCTTCTTTGGGATATAAAAATGTATTTTGTGATGTAATAAGGAAAATGTTCCTAAAAGTCAACCAAATATTATGGTGCATTTTAGCCTAATCCATTATCTGTATGAAGTTATGAAAAATATAAAAAGAAAAAAACTACAAAAAAAAAATCTAGCGTAGATTATTAGAAATGATGTCATTTATATGAAACCCAGATCCATTTCCAGTTATGTGGTACATGCTGTTGTGAACTCTGTTTTCCCCTCTTGTCAGTTTGTAATGAAGACCTCTCATTGAACGTTTTGTAGCTCAGCAGAAATGAGCCACCACTGTAACACCCCCCTTCTCTCCCTCCCCCCCCCAACTCAAAAACACAATAAACTTGTCCCCCAGGGTAAGGTGTAGTGTGTTACTCATGGATGACCGAGACGCCATGGTCGGCTAGGCTCACAAACACAAAACCCTCACACACTGGCTAGATCAGGCTGTACGCTCTCAGCATTCCACTTATTTACATGTATTGGCAGAACGCTGTTTACAATAATTTGGCAGGGTCAAGTGAGTCACGAGATGGTTCGCCACATGTCTATAATGGTTATGTAAAAAGCATGGCAATGATAAAAAACAAGGTTCACTTTGACAGCGGAAGAGGTGGTGGGGTCTTTTTAAGCATTTAGCTTCCACATCTCACATCTTAGAGATGTGCAACTACGGCATAATGAGATACGATCTTGAGGTTGAATCAGTAAAGCCTTTTTCCACATGAGACCCCAGTTTTGTTTGTTGGTGTTTTTTTTAACAGCTATTACCGCTGTTATTATAAGTCCTTCTGCATGTCTCTCTCTCCTTGTTAATTCCGACCTGAGCGCAGTGTGCAGGTCAGATTGTAGGTCCCGAGGGTGAGTCGGAATGCGTGGGGATGTGTCACCGCGCACCGACAGCACTACAACACCTCTGGCCGTGGCAATGTTAACCAGCCTCCCCGCTGCGAGCCGCAATTGATCCAAATTGATCTGTGACTTTCTCTGTGGCGCTGTCGCTTATTTAACCATTAGGCTGCCTTAGATGACTCTGCAGCCCACAGATGGATGATGGGATGGGAGGGGTCGAGGGGTGAAAAGAGCTGCACACCCCATTTAATTGGTGCCCAAAGTTGCTTTTTATGAAGTGTATTTATGAATTTTATGAGGCAGGAGTCATTTTCATATTTCTTGAAGTGTCTGTTAAGATGTTTATAAGCGTGAGGTGCGGCCTCCTTGCACTGTTAATGTGCTGGTGTCCCTGGCTGTTTAGAGCGGCCCTGAGATGAGTTTTTTATGAGGAGGATGTAAGGAGGGCTCAAGCTTAGTGCATATTGCCGACTTTTGCTCAGTCATCTGTTTTTTACTGGTTTGATTTGATAGGCTATGGGAGGGTTCATGTGTCATCCTGTATGATCATTTCAGACACTTTCTGAGACGTCGTTTTGTCCATCAGCAAGTATTTTATTTTAATTGATTCTGCCTTTGACACATGTCTGTGTGTGATGAGAAAATGGCAAAGTTCATTCAGGCATTTGTGTAGTTTGACCAACATAACAGTCGGTGTCTGTTTCAACAGTTTACTCCACTGAACCTGTGGTGGCCTAGTGTTGAAAGGAAAACCACTCAGGATGCCTTGGTTTAAAGGCCTTGTCCTTATCATTTGTAATCCTTTTTGATAAAATTCAGTGCAAGATTTTTCAGTGCAATAGTTCTACAATTCTATCCAGTTTGACCAGTGATGCCATGGTAACAATCAAAGATGGTCTATATTTCCAGGCATGTGTGAGTAAGTTGTTAGAGTTGACTGAATTGTCACCTACTTTCAGTCAGTTTTCTCAAACTATCAATTTATTCATATATTTATTGTCATTAAGGTATAATGTCCACAATTTACATCTGAAAACAGAGAACAGTGGTAGGGCTACCACTTGGACCCAGTGACATATGTAGGCCTACTGCTCATTGCCACATGAGGGAGACAAAGCATCAAAGAAATATGTAGTATCTTATTTCGGCGCTAATGACTGCAGACAGACATGCTTGCAGAAGCTCACTGGGCACAGTTGCTGTCATTGACGGTGGTGTTATGTGCAATGATGTCGATTTTCCACAGGTAGGATCTTCACCTTAACCTTTGTGGATTCAGTCTGAATGCTCACAATGTAACCTAAATTAACCAACATTAAGAGGGAATCGTGGTGCATAATAAGATAATTTTGTTATATCCATCTATGCTCACTCAGCCTGACACTCGATTTTTCACGATAGCCTTATACACTATCTAATAAACCATAATAAGCGTGGAGAGTCTTAGCCAGTAGCCTAGGCCAAAATCCATGATGGAAGGCCGACTTAATAACCACATGCCCCCTCCTTCGAGTCAGCGGTGTGTCAAATCTCTTTGCAGTGTGTGAGTAATGACAGCGGGGTCTGCGGTCCTACCCGAACACAATTCAGTGGAACAAGGCCTTTCCCCTGACCCTGCCCGGCGAGTTTCCCCCGTCTGCGGCGCACTGAGCGGCTTTTGATTGATGCTGTCAGAGGAAATACAGAGTCGTGTGCGGTTTAAAAATGAATTTCACTCTCGCGAGTGATCTCCACGGATAGTTCAGTGCCAGCATAGAATTTACCTTGTTAGAAAGTCGAGGACATTCCTGTCACACTAATTTCCCCGTGTTACAAAGATCTTGTTTAACATAAAAACGCAGGCCTACGTTGTTGAAAGTAAACAAATGAATAAAAACATTCAACAAGTATATCCAGCGATAGACCGTGGCCGCACTGAATTGGGAATGCTTGCCAAGCCACGCAGGGACAGAAACAGTTGTAGCTGACATCATTGCTTAACACTCTCATTTAGTAGCTCAGCCTTCAAGCGAATCCAGAATTATTCGTACTTCACGAAAAAAATGCACGGTAATGTACTTAACATGGAACCGTTTAAGCTATCATTTACCTCTCCAGAGAGCTGTTTTGACCATTAACCTTTTCTCGCCGGCCATTTTGATCGCTTCTGACCTAAGGGCGGGTGGTACTTGATAGAGCACAGGGAGTGGGCACGAGAGTTCAAGTGTGGTGTGTGGAGGCTTTGTTCACCCGTGTGTCCAAGCAGCAGACCCTCTTCCATGGCGCGCGGGCCATTACAAACACCGAGCACAATGAGTTAATTGAGCTGAAGTGAGCCATGTGTCACTCTTTTTAAGTCGCCTACGTCGCCCTGGTAGATACAGGGTAACAATGGCGATCTGATGAAGGCCAACCGACTGATTGCTTGGGCCTCTCCTTTTGTTTTTCAAGGACCTCAGTCTTTTTTTAGCTTCTCACTGCTCTGGTGCAGCCGCCATTCATGTCTAACCTCTTTTCAGCGTGCCATTGTTGGTGTTTGATAGCAAACAGTTTGATATTTGTATCATGCTTTCCAAGGACAAGGTAGTGGTAGTCACTTGTAGACTCTTAAAAAATAAGCAGAGGATATAAATGAGTGGGTCAAATGTCAGCCACATGAGTACTACTTCCAAATATTCAACTGTCAAACTTTACACACAGTGCTTAGTTAAGGTGTGCAGATGTCCGAAACGAAAACCCGGTGCCATAATCCCAAAAATAGGGACATTTTCAGTTTAACTACCATTCTGATTGAAATACATACAAGCTTTATCTTCAAAAAATGGAGACATAGGCAGTTTCTCTGTATTTTCCCAGGGACAGGCAACCAAAAACGGGGACTGTCCCCTGAAACCGGGGACGTCTGGTCACCCTATGCTAAGCCCAACCAAGTGAAGTGCTGTAGCCCTATCCATTCACATAGCCTACTATAACCACTGCCAGAACTGATATCCACAGAGTTTGTAGTCTCCAGTTTTTATGCCGACAACAGCTTATTGTGGGCCATAGACTAGAAATCAAACCTAATTAATTTAACCCATCCGTGTAGTGTGTAATACAGGGCAAACCTATTGTGGTGTGAAAAGATGTCCTTTGTTTAATTTCCATAGATTTTATTTCAGATAATATAGGCTACAGGCATTCTTTTCCCCACATTATATACAGACTGAAAATATAGTTTCCCAGTTTAGTGCTTGGAAAGGCTATATTAAATAACTTTCAGAGTTCATTGATGAAGAAAAACCCTCTTCGATTCAGTTTGTTTCCACCTTATCTGCTGACTTCTACACGGGATCTCCTTAAGAAACCTAGACTTGGATTTCCCTGGTGAAAAACCATAGGGAACGGAATGATGCATGAATTGAGCATGAAGTGCACAGCTTGTTCACAGTGCTAAGTATACAGTAAGGGCCATGTGTTCCTTCACACACAGATGATCACATGAAAGCGGGCTGATACGGACAGGCCGGAGGGGGCTGTTATCATTCCACCCTGGAGGGTGACAAGCAAACAGTACACTCTTTTGATCGCTTCTCTCCTGTTTACGAATGTCAACTGCTTAAACATGTTGTGAGAAACTAGGGTCATGGGTTGGAGTCCCTATAGGGAGGTCAGATATTCATGAGACATGTTTCTTCACTGTGGCAAGGTTCACTATGGATAGGCCATTTCTGGGAACCAGCATCAGTGCATGACTTAGGTGGTAGTGACGCTTCAGCATCAAAAACATAGCACAGAACTCCATTATCTTGCTAGTTAATTAATTTCTAGTGATATTAGTCTCCTCTGGCATGCTGTAGTCTGCGTAGGCATGGCCAACAGATGGCGCTGCGCCTCCACTCTATGCCGTCGCCATGGCGGCGACACAAATTGGAGCGGCTTTGTCTTCATCATGATGCTCAGATGGCCTGCTAAGTATTTCCTCGGGGACGCTATTGTGATGGCAGTTTAGCAGTCAAACGCACACCAACACGAGATGCTTGCACAGTACACAGCTGCTGCTGGGATTACAGTGCTGTTAACCTGTCAGTTTTCTCGAGGAGCGCTCCGAGAAGCTCCCGGGCGTCTCGGCTGGAGGAGGACCTGCCGGACTTCTTCACAGCTGACTCTCAGCTCCAGTCCGTATGGGGACACTGAAGCTGTGAATAGCCCCATGGATGACCTCCTTTTTGTGTTCTTCATTGTAAGGCATTCTTCCTGAATTGTGGTGATCATGACATCTACAGTGCTCAGTAAGAGTGGGGGAATGAGGCCGCGGCCTTCTACGAGGGAGGCTTCTGTTTTTTAATCACAATAGGATGCCTAGGATTAATATGTGTTGTCTGAGGAGGTTGTGGTTGGAATGTTGGAACGTCCCATTTCAGGTTAAAGGTGAGGTTAAAGCTAAAGCTATAGGAAGTAGACCTTGCGGCTGCACCACTGGTACCTTAAATGCTTGTTAAGTTTGCTGGTGAACAGACTTGCGACTGGCCACTCTAGCACATTTAACAGATGTTAGTGTTATTCAGATACATTCAGCCACGGGCACCCCAAAAATACACAACACCACTCTGCCACTACTCCTCTCCCCAAACCGTCACCACACCACTCTGTGAAGTTCAAATCCTCGCATCCCTTCACAGAAAGAGTGTGTTTTGAATTAGTTCTGGCAGATTTTTTTTGTTGTTGGAGGAGGGTGGAGAGAGAGAGGGAGAGAGAGAGAGAGAGGGGAGAGAGAAGCGAGCAGCGAGCTAACAATGAATCTTTGTGGAGGAACTCAAAATGGCTCATCTGGACTTCAAACGGCAGCACGGTGTGGACGCTGCCTGGGCATCAGCCGGCAGACGGGCCCGGTCTAATTATTTTAGCTCCTAATTGGTGTTCAAAACAAGGCAGTGTGCGGGATCGCATTTCTGGTGGGCCCAGCGTAGCAGGCAGCTAGGCAGGCACTGGTCCCCAAGCCTGTAGTTGTGTTGCAGTACTTCCTCTCCTGTCTCACAGTATGAAAACAAGAGGAGAGGGAAAGAGCGAGCGAGCGAGAGAGAGAGTCCCACTGGAGAGAAGGGTGCCCCAGCCTTGTGTTTACTATTCAGCTAGGCTCTGAGCGCAGTCTGCTTCCCCTCACTGTAAAACTCGGGATTATTTGAAAGCGCCTTGATTTATCAAACAGCCACGGGAGAGAAAGAGAGGGAGAGAAAGAGAGAACCCAGCTCCGTCTCCTGGAGCCAGAGCTCCAAATGAAAGCATGCCCCAATTTTTGTTTGGAGATGAAACATCTAGCTTTTTTTGGACGTGGATTAGCGCAACTCATCTCGTACGAGACATTCCGTGTATCCCAAATGCTACTCAGACGACATAAAGACACTGCTCTGTCCCAGAACATGTCACAATGCTTGACAAGAACAGGCGATTAACCTTCCTCCCCTGTGGAGTAAGTGCATCCATAGTTGATTTACGTAGTTTCATATCTGAGGAGAAACAGAAGCTGGGACAGGGACTTTGGTTAGAGGGGTGGGGGAGTGAGAACGAACTCTGAGCTCCTCATATGGCCACATCCTTATCCAGCACAAGCTTCTGAGTTTACGCAATTTTCAAACATGACCCAGTCTTCCCCACACAGATCTCACGGCCACATGGCCTGTGACATCAGGCCCACACTCAGCATCCCACTCGTCTAACTAGTATCCCGGACGCTCAAGGGATTGTGTTACACCCCCCCCCCCCCCTCGTCCTGTGTGTATGTGTGTGTGTGTGTGTGCGTGCGTGCGCGTTTTTGCGTGTGCTGGCTGCACCACAGCCACTCCACTCATTATAATCCAAGCGGAGGGTTCAGGCTGTGCGGAGAGGAAACGTGAGGATTCCTCCAGGCCGGCCAGACAGCGTGCCTCTCAGGAAGACCCTC
This sequence comes from Sardina pilchardus, assembly GCF_963854185.1. Taxonomy (NCBI): domain Eukaryota; kingdom Metazoa; phylum Chordata; class Actinopteri; order Clupeiformes; family Clupeidae; genus Sardina; species Sardina pilchardus. Next base: position 12,052,943 of record NC_084997.1, read on the forward strand.
CGTCAGAATGTCCAAATAAGGGCAGATTGCTTCAGTCTGTGTCCCACCGAGGGGTTTTTCCCCTCTCTGGCAGCTACCCACGATGCTGGAGGAGAGGCACTTTTAATGATAAATCAGCAGCTCGGTGTTACACAGGGACAAAGGAGAGTAGTGTAGAAAACACATACAAACGTACAAGCATCAGATTTGTTTTGCGGAAGTTCAGTGTTTGGCTTTGTTTTCAGATTTTTGTTGTTGTTGATTTTGGTGATGTATTCGTATGACTCCAGGCCTTGGGGTGAAAAGAAAAGGATCTTTCTGTTATGTTTGGTTTTAATGTGATAGGGAAAAAAACAAACTACCAATACACCTGTGATGTCATCAGTAACTCACATCAATTAGATAAGGGAGTGAGTGGTTTCCTGAGTCATTCCCTTAAAATGTATTTTCTCTATCAGCATAGCGGGTGAGAGAGGAAGAGTCCACATTTTTCAGTAAGATGACTTAAGCACAATGTATGGTATCCCTTGAGAGGAACAAGAAGGAAAATTATGTTTGGGCGCAGTTGAATTCAACATTACCGTTAGTGGAAGAAAGGTATGAGTATCCAGCGTTATCGTGCCAGCACATCAGATGTACAATCTGACACGCCTCAAGTGACTTACTAAGACAGCCTTATTAAACGTAGCTTAAGCCCGGCTGGAAAATCTCAGTATTAATAAAATAATCATGATAAAACAAATAAAGGCCCGGGGATCAGCTGCGAGACAAGCCAGTTAGTTTACCAATTACCGGGAACAGGTTTTCCAGGATTATGTCACTATACCTCACAAAATTACTGGCAATGTACGATTTCTTTCTTATGATGTCAGTGTTGAAGTGGAGATCTTCATCTATCAAAGTGACACCAGCCGAATGTTGGCAGAAGTATTCCATTTAACGCAGCGCAAGAACTGCCCATAAATATCCATAGTTACAAGACTGACAGTTTGTTGCTATGAGATCAACCAACATGACTCATCTCAGGAAATAATTCAGTGTGCAAAACGTCAAAGACGTTCAGGGGGAAAAAAAAAGATGAAGCACAAAGAAAAAGCGGAAATGCTCCAGCCATAAGAAATATGTTGTTCTCTCACAGGATTGATTTACTCCGTCTTTGCTGTGGTGCCAAATTATTTTGTGAGCAATTAAGAAGGCACGCCACTCTCTCAGAAGAGGCATTTGGGCTGTCAGTGGAGACGCGGTTTGATATGTAGTGGCATCTTTTCTGCCTCAGACACAGCAGCATCCCCTCTGATTCCGACAGGGCTGATGACTTTGAGCAGAGGACGCCTTTCGCAAGCGCCTCCAGACTGCGGTATAAGGTGCACGCTTGACTCACTCCATTGCAACACTGTTGAGTATGAAAGACCCACTGCGGCAAAAATAGATATTTTTGTAACCCTTTTGACATGTTCATTTGGTGTTGCAAGTGTATGTGTAACAAGACATGTTATGAGTGAAGCACTCTGTTTTGAACTGTCAGTGTATCAACTCTTAGGCAACTGACTCTTGTGTTGTCAAAGACACTCCTTCATCGCAAGCTCAGGTGTTTTTCACTTATGGAACAAAGTAGCCTTTATGGAATTGTTGGCAACTCTGCCCACAGGTTAGCTATGGCAAGGCAACTCCAGATTGTCTGGAGTTCGAATCTATAAAGGTTTCCTAGCAATGTATTTGAATAGTTAGGCTGTTACAGGATAAGTGACCCTTATGGGCAGAGATGGGGGGCGGGCCTTTTTGACAGAGGCATAGACAGGGGGTGGGGCTAAGTAGAAGAAGGAGGAAGATGCAGAGATGCATGCGAACTGTTACATCGGCATGAAAGGATTTTTTTCATGAAAACATCTTATGAATGTGCGTCACTGACGAACTGGAATAAGATTATAGGGTTTCACCAAATGGCCGCTGTGGGTCTTTAAAGATAAGCCCCTTGCTAGCTGAGAGGATGCCCCACTGCTTGGCTTATTGCAGCAGGTGAGGGGTATGTTCAAAGACTGGCCAGTTTATTGCAGGACATAGACAGAGTACAGACATCGCAGCGCAATTTTGGGTTCAATTTGATGAATTCCTCAAAGAGCAGTCTTTTATTAACAATATAGCACAGGGTCAAACCATGTATGAGAGCCATTCAGGAAGGGAATAGGGGAATAGTAGAAAAGTAATCTTGAATACGTATGGAATGAATGTAGGAAAAGGAATATAGCTCTGTCAGTTAAGCACACATTTGTTTTGAATCAGAACATTTATGACCAACGTCATCTATTAATAGTAAGCAAACTGCTTCACATATTACTTGTCTGGACAATGTCATTTTTTAACTTCTGTTTAATCACCCAGGTCACTGACATCTTCTTATGGATGCACCATGTATTATTGTAGATGGTCTGAGCACATATGCATTTTGAGCTACTAACGTGTATGAATTGTGCAATATAAATAAACTCCCATCTCTTAGTCTGGAAAAATGCATAGTCGGCATAGATATACAGTAAACTCTAGATTTTTACATTCTCGTTGTGTTGTATGCCATCGCTTACTCCAGGCATTTATATAAGACCTTCTTCACATGACCTGCCTCACTATATATCACTGAAAATATGCTCTTATCTACCGACCAAGAGAAGGACTACAAGTGCAATCACTAAAGATGATTTAAAGATTGCTGGTTTGATCCGCTGAGAGTCCAAACATTGTGATCCTCAGTAGGTTGCGAAGGTCATATAAGCGAAAGTGATGAGGGGGCATCTACATAAATATGCCGCTGCTTTAATCTTAAAGCGCTTAAGAGGGCAGGACCTGGCCAGCCTCCTGTCAGTGAGCTGACCTCACTCAGCAAGACCCTCACACGTGAGAGCTGGCCTGCTGTGTGCCCCCCAAGTATAACTCACCCTGACTATATATATACACACACACACACACACACACACACACACACACACACACACACACACACACACACACACACACACACACACACACACAGAGAGAAATATGTCAGTCAGTGCCAACAGAGCTATTCCTCACAAATGTGTGCTAGTTGTCAGTTAACTACAATCCCAATTCTGAAAAAGTTTGGATGCTGTGTGAAATGAAGCAGCTGAAATTCTAAATGATCCAAGAGCGGGACATCTCATACCATCTTGTCTAGTCAGATACCAAATATTTAGAGACTGTTGCTAAAAGAAGAGGTGATGCAGAACAGTGGTAAATACAGTATACCTCTGTCACAACTTTTATGTGGCATGTTGAACTAATTCTAGATGAGCTTTTATTTTTTCGTAAAATAGTACAAGTTATGTATATTTCATATGTTGTAATCAAATGTTACAATGAAGAAAAATGAGTTGATGACACTGAGTCAACAACCTATCTGATGGACAAAAAACACCAAACCTTCACACAAGATTCTGCCTATGAGAGGGAGAGAAAAGCAGCATAACTTCAGAGACATGTTTTGCGGCATTGCGGGTATAAAAGCCCACACATTGAAGTCACAATATTGAGGTACAGCTTGTACCCTACATGTAGGGCTGGGAGTCAAATGTGCCTGAGAAAAAAGAAAGAAATCAGTGTTCTTTTCACTTCCCACGGCAAGACAACAAATCGTAATCCACGGGCCCAAACAATGAATCAATGGCAATGGGACAGTTTGGATTTAAAGTCAACAACATCAGCAAAAAGAAAAACGTCCTACTTGACCTGTGTTCATCAAGACAACTCCCTGTAGCGTCAGGGAAAAAGCTTGGGCCGCAATCAGGGGCCTCTAGCCCTGTTAATGCATTCCTTTGTGTAATTAACAAAAGAACACTCACAGCCACTGGAATCCATTTATGGAGTTTGCGGCAAGCTGTTCCTCTCCCTCATAGACAAGCCAACTATATAGACCCCATGTGCTAGAAATGACTAATGGATCGTCTGAGCATATTACGGTATAAATAACTGCATTCGTACATTAATTACCACCTCCGACTGCATTTCACCCCAATCACACTCGGAGCTAATGGCAAACTGTGTCAAAGCGTCGGCGGGATCCTTGACACCTTCTTGTGAAAATAAAGTGATGAGAACTGTGAGCTCCTCTTGTCTACTTCCCCGAAAGTGCTTGAAATGTAAAGACAAGATGGCATGAGGTGCAAACCTTGGCACCTTTTTTTCTTCGCCCTGTGTGTGGTTGGCAGGCATGTTGAGACGAATCTGTCATCACCTCTTATCTCCACCATGATCTGTATTATTTCCTTGTATTCAAAAGTACCTGCCTTAGCATATGCCCTGGTCTTATTTCAAGACGATCTTTTCAAACATTAGCCTCATCTGAGTAGTTTTCATCAAAGTTCTCAGCTCATGGGAATTTCCACAGAAATCATTTAAACTTGAGTCACACACAGAAGTGGACTTTGTAAAAAGCCACACAGAACCACATAAAGTCACGGCAGGGGATAGTTTATTTCCCCGGCCCTGTTGTGATTTCGACATGCAAAAGATTTATTTGACACGTACCATAGAAAAAATTCTAATTGTCGCAGAAGGAAACAATCTTGAGATGCCTTGAGTAGCTTGCAGCACATCTTCACCCCTTCTCACCATATTACTCATTCGGTCAGTGTGTCCTTAAATGTCACTTCTCAGTGCTTCCTAGGAAAGACCACTAAAGAGCTTCTTAGGAAATGTAAACATGGCATAGCACTGCCAATAAACAATATATTATTTAGTAAAATGTTGGCCTGTTATAAAACTTCCTGGGTGATTTCACCCTGTGTGGTTTGTAGTTTTGAACTGAACTGAACAGACATACAGTACAGTGTACAGTGTGTACAGTGCTAAAATGTGAAGATTTCGGCCCCACATGGGCTGCAACCCTACTACAGTCAGTTTCCCAGTTTTACATTGGGGGCAAGGCTCCTACAATTGAACCTATTTTTATCAAACATACATGTTGGATCTTCCTGACAGATGATATCACGAAGTTCTTCCTGTCTGTACAAAACATCACTGTGCTAGGCTGCTGCCCTGGCCTTGACTCCATGCTTCGTTTTTTTGGCATAATGCCAAACAGGAAATACTGTGATTGCAGTCTCCTGGTTGACCCACTGACCCCTACTGTTCGTGTCTCACATCCCTGACTGACCCTCAAACACCAATCAACTTGTCCACCATGCCAAAGGCCATTGCGAATCTCCATGTCAACTGAAGATTCCCACGCAAAACGAAAACCAACCCAATTTGTTTTAAAGCAACACCATGGAGTTTTTGGGGTTCGGGTACGAACCGGTACGAACCAAAGAACTACAAAATTCGACTGCTTTACGGCATAGGCTACACTTCCCCCACCACTTCCTCAAATTCCGTGCGAGCGTTGAATAGACAGTTGCCTTATGAACATGAGCTAGGCCTACGTGATCTTTTGGCGTTTGAAAAAAATAAAACCCACGAAATTATATTCATATGACGATATGCTGAAATGTAGGCTATGCTATAGGCTAGGCTACCTGGAATATACATTTCACACGCAACGCATGCAGTCCGAGTTTGCCCAAGAGGTGAGAACTCCTCCTGCAGAATTCGGCTTGTCAACAAAAGCACATGTATCCTAGCTCTGTCATCTAGTGTCATCATGCTGCCAACCAAACTGCACGGGAGCTGGTTATGCTAGTTATAGCTCCACGTGTAAATCTACCACCTATAGGCTACTGACCAAACAATTATCTTGAAAAACAAAGTTATCACGTGTAAGATTCTGTCATCATAAGAGCTCTGCCTCTCAAAACATTTTGGGCGTGCAAATATATGCCAATGGACGTGAATACCATAGGCCTACAATATCTGGTGACCATCGATTTTTTTTTGTTATAAAGACACTAAAAATGACCACCCTAGATTAGGCTACGCTATTGCTCATAAATATCGTAGGCTAATCGTTTTTTTTTTCTAATAAGTAATTCTAATAAGACCAACAATTACCAACATTATCCCAATACCGAGAACGTGCACAGACATGAGCTGAAAGCCTCGTTTTACAAATGTATCACATAACTGGTATCGTAGTACCACATCATTTAATATTTAATGTGCAGCCTCAATATGTCTAGCCTATATTGTACGCTATGTCTAACTTGCTTCTGGTGTAACCGTGACAGATTTTACGACATAAGTAGAAGAAATTAGAAGAAATTACCGTTTCCCAACTGTAGGGGGACCCCGAGAGCAGAACTTACATGGTGTTGCTTTAAAATGTTGTGTACCTGCACTATGTACTGTAGGCCGTATGTCCTTATATGATGTGTGCCCCTGTTCCCCCTGCGCATAGTGACCTACTCTCATGCTCTCAAAGCTGATGCTAGTGGCTATATTTTAATAAAGCTGTTGCCTTCAGGGTGTGTCCACGATCAGTGGGGTGTATGCAAATTTGCGGAGATAAGAACAAGACAAACGTTTATTCACTTTAAGCGGCACCCAATGCTGCCAAGCCTGTTGTTGAGTCCCACAGCATACTGCTCGCATGTGCTCTAGCATTAGAAAACAGAGGCTCTTTTGATTTGTACCTGGGTGGTGCAGGCAGGTCTTCACCCTCGAGAGGGTTCTGGTTCAATCGTTGACACCTCTCATGTTTTTTTTGCGATTCTGTCACACACACACACACACACACACACACACACACACACACACACACACACACACACATGCATGCTGCGTTTGTGCCTTCCAGGATGGCTGAGAAACAAAGCTGTCGACTCTCGTTGAATGATTTACCGTACACGTACTAGAAGCAAGGTTCGTCTGCCAGTGATGAGCAGCCGTTTCCTTAAGCTGTAGACATCAGTTTGTGTGTGTGTGTGTGTGTGTGTGTGTGTGTGTGTGTGTGTGTGTGTGTGTGTGTGTGTGTGTGTGTGTGTGTGTGTGTGTGTGTGTGTGTGTGTGTGTTTGTGTGTTATGTCCCAGTGGTGTCTCTGCCTTGCTGAATATTTTAGCACATCCATAAATAATGCTTCTCAGAGCCTGGGTTCCTTAGGCCTGGGCTACACAATGGCGGGAACAGAAGGATGATGCATGCAAACTGGAGGCACTGAGGGTCACTTGGCAAGCGGCAGACCTTGCCAGGCTAAATGGCTGACAGCTGTTCACAGTATTCCGTGTGACTTGAGTGGAAGAACCACACAAGCATGGAGGGTTGAAGCAGGGGGAGGGTGCCACTCCGATTCCACGTGTACTCTCACCCGGGGAAAGGAAAACATACAGGGAACATGTAAGCCAGTGGGTTACAGGGTCCTGATTCTTCGGCTCAAGCCGTGCATATCTGCGTTTGTTAGCCTGTCTTTTTTACTAGCCCCCGTAGGCAATCCAGTAGGTGGGACTCGGGTGACCCTTTGTTGATTGAGTGAAATGCCCAGAGATTGACTGCCTGGTGAAAACTCACCCCGCCAGCGAAGAGGCCCGTGTAAGCCAGTGAGAAAGTTTATCTTTCTGGCGAAAAGGTTGCAGGAAGTGAGCTTAAATCGGACCTCTTCCTTTACACAAACGTCTACTCGATCCAAAAGCATACAGGAAACTCATATTTCACCGCTTTCTGGAGACTTTTGTCACTTGCGACCGTTGAGCAATTTTGAAAAAAAAACAAAAACATCTTTTAAGTATTTGCCCTCACAGGCCCTGTGAATTCCGTCCTGATTTGTCTGGGTAACTTAAGGCTATGAAGCCACGTGTAAGTCCATCTGAGCACTCTGTGTTCTCCGCCTGAACAGGAGAGAGATCTGGATAATCCGTGGTGTTGATGCTATTTGAGTGATTTAGCGCATGAAAGTGTGTTGAAAATCAGGGGGCAAGAGGTGTCTGCAGAGGCTCAAGCTCTTGACTCTTGGAAATGTCATGGTTTGTTACAGCCTTCATATGCTGTGCATACTTCAGTGTGTGTGGGTGGGGTGTGTATGTGTGTGTGTGTGTGTGTGGTGTGTGTGGTGTGTGTTTGGAGGGGGGTGTACATGCTTGTGTGCATGTGCTCATACGTGTGTCGGCGTAATACTGTGTATGATTCTGAAGGAAAGTCACTGACATGCCTAAAAGCAAACTAACACATTTCACACACATCTGGAAAGCAAATGCATATAGCCTGTCCTAACGTCCTTTTCCACTTAAGAGCACAAATATTCCTGGAACCTCACAACTCTCTGACTCATCATGTGAATGTGAATCCAACAATCTTTTTCAAACTTGTAACTAACAACCGTCTAATAGCTGTGTGCTGTGTAACAGTTGAATGTTAAGCCCTGTCACTCTGATATCTACAACTGGGCTATGCCGATGACTCAGAAATATTGACCCTGGCCTGTGACCACTGCTGCCGGCCCAGTCCCAGGAGCCCAGTCAGTGTGCGAGGGGGACGAAACTCTTCGACTGTCTTGCGACGTGGTCTTGGCTCAGACTGGACCACTGGGGTCATAGCTGAGCCATGCGGTCATTTTCCCCGCGTAGTTCCAGAGGATGACTTCATTCGTAGGGACTTCCTGTGTCTTAATGTCTCTGTGGGACGGACGGACAGACAGACAGGGAGTGAGACGTTAGAAACGCCTACGAGTATCAGTCACTCATTTCCTCATAGATGCTGGCTGAGCGCATTTGGGTGTTCTTTGTGCGAAAGAAAGGGTGCAGGTTCTAAGCATATACATCTGAGATGGTGGAGAGGGTGGAGTACGCTTACAGTTGGTCCAGTGGGAAGTGAAAACGGATACGCCTCCACCCCTCACCTTCCCCACTTAGTTATTATATTATATTAATTTTCCCAAGGTGAAATCGGGTTTGTGTCATATACAGAAGGAGTTAATAAGCTCGCGTGAATCTGAAATGATCCCCACGGCTGAAATTCTTGTCAGAAGGTGCTGCCTAACTGTATCTGACATTTTAATAACCTGCGTTTGATTCACAATACGCTCTCTCTCACACACTCTCTCTTTCTCACGCACATACACACACACACACACACACACACACACACACACACACACACACACACACACACACAGCTGTCATCTTGAACCTCTTGTCTCTCTGAAAGTATATTAACGAACACCTTCCTAACACAAATGTTACAGATCACCACCAATCTGAGAATTTGAGCATTTCTATCTCCTCCTCCTCTTACACACCTATAAGCACAGCCATTGCAAACGAAGAGGAAAAAATCAATACATAATGCATGACTGAATATGATTGACATGGGAGCTCTGTGCTTGTACTCCAAACACCACAATGCCGCTCAGTGTCTTTGCCACTCGCAAATGTCTAAGCCGAAGGCACTTCCGATGTGTTAGAATCCATCCTATTCATTTTCTCACTGCAAAGTCATTCAACTGGTATATTTGGATTGCACAGACAAAAGCAGAATTGACATGAATCCAAGGACCCCTCCCATTTCTCTAGGCTAAATAAGTACTTCCTCTCCTCTAGTCAAAGATGATGACTTAATTTTGGAAGGATTAAAAAACAAATCGGTCTCATTTTAGGTCCTTTGTGCCACACTCATATTACTTAACATAATTAGACAAACATGAACTCATGATTACATGTTTCAATAGGTTGCTGAAATTAAACTGTGGTAGTAGAAGACATATCATAAGATGGCATCTAAAAGCATGCATGCACTAAAGCATATCATGGTGCCTTGGTGAGCTTGTGGCTTTTATGAGGGACAGATTTAACATCGTCCCTGGGAACGCAGAGCCAGTGCACTCTGGTGTACCAGTTTATGGCTTACATGTGCATTGTTTTCGGGAAGAGGTACACCAGCTGTGATTCGTACAAGACCAATTAGCAATGAGGCTTCACTCCCCCTGCAAGCACACCCACTAGCATCCTCCCCCCCTACACACACACACACACACACACACACACACACACACACACACACACAAACATACACACACAAACACACACACACACACAAACACCTCCCCTCCCGGTCCCCTCCACTGGTGATGAATTGCATACGGGGCCCCAAGTCCGATATGCGACTGTTTTGAATTAGACCCTTTCTGCCCCAGCGCTAAGAAAGCCTGACCTCTGTTTGTGCTTACTCATCTAGCTCAGGTGTAGAGGCACATAAATAAGATCAGTGCCCTGGGCCCTGCTGTAGCTCAAGCAAGTCTCTCTCTATCTCACAGCAAAAGCAAACACATTATGCCTGTCATTAGAAAGCAGGTAGGAGTGCGGGAACGCTGACAGTATGAGGGGATCGAGTGTCTGATCCGAGTGAATAATGAGCTTTATATTCGCACCACACGGGGGACTATCATTTGGATTTATTCTTAAGATAGCGCCCTTGACAATATGAGTGTGCCGCGGGTACATGCTTGCATTGTTTTCCCGAGTCCCAACGGTGCGCGCGTATAAAGACACAGACAGGATAATGTAGGGTTGTTGTCAGTGTTGCGGCATTTTGCATTTTTCCAACGCGTGGTACAAATAAAAAAAGGTTAAGGTTTGTTTTGTTTTTTTGTTGTTCTTTTTTTTCGTGAGAGAAAGGTCTTTGATGCCAGGTTGAGCTAGGTCACTCGCGACCAAATGAGAACAGCCTTCCAGTGTCTTCCTGGCCCCTACTCGCACACCTGCAACAATAAGCATCACTACGGCAGCAACAATAAGCATCACTGCGGCCGCAACCAATCTGGAACTTTCCTTCACCAACTGCCCCCCTCAGCTGCCATCCACGTCTCAGGTCAGTTCATTGCCGCCACTGCTGATGCCACAGCCAGGAGATGGGCTTGTTTGTTGTGCCAGGCTTTTGCCAGGGAAGAAGAAGGAGCCTCATTTGAATGGGTGTGAAATGTCAAGTGAATCGCTCCTGCTGTGGGCCCCCAGCGCGGCTGATTATGCTGGAAGAGCCGAGCGTGGGTCCTCGTCACGGGCTCCAGATGAGGCTCCCTTCAGAGCTAGCCGCCCGCGCACGCGGAAGCTAACGTGCCTTGAAGGAGCCTGCGCTGAGGAGCCGTGTGCGAGAAAGAATTTTCACGCTACAGCCTGTCTCGGTTGGATCCCTCCTCTCTTTTTCTCTCTCTCACACACACACACACACCCATCCACCCACACACACCCACCCACACACACGCACACAGTTAGAGGTGGTTAGTCATATCTCTTTACGCGGTGTCAAGATGTTGACCTCAAGACAAGGGGCTTCTTTGCTGCAGTCTATAATCACTCTTTGAGGCTTGACCCCTCCGTGTCAACGCGAGCTCGGCTGGAAGCGCATATGCTTATTTGCAGGCCGACAAATGATCGTCACGAGGAGTGGACTGCAGGTGTGTGTGTGTGGAGGGGCGTTTTGGCCCGCGCTGTTACTCACGCGCCGCTGTGCTTGTTGAATTGCTCAGCGAGGTGCCTCTTCCTGCCCTTGGACGTGTCCGATGTTGCCGTCAGCAATTTGGGAGTCCACAGATTCCTGGACAGTGGGGTTTTGTGGATGCCCTCCCCCTCCCTCCGAGCTCCCCCACCTCCTCGTCTTCCTCTTCTCTGATGTGGTGCCCCCCCCCCCCCCCCCCCCCCACAGGAGCGTCCCTCTGTCAGTGCCCGTCTGGCTCACTGACCTCGCGTGGACCTCTGGGGAGCTCAAAGGGCCTGGCCGGACACAACGAGGGAAGGGAGGGGAGGATGGCTTGCATTTCATCAGTTTCAAAGAAGAAGGCCCTATGCTTCAGAGGAGAGGAGGGAGATTGGGTGTAAAAAAGGGAAATGAAGGAAGAGGGAGTGAAGTGGCATTTGACCATGAAAGGGCCATTCTTTGTGTCATTTATCAACTAGATCAGAAATATTCTATTTCTCCATAAAAGCTCTTCATGTGTGAGAGGAGCACTTAAAGGACAGCAGAGAAACTGATGAGATTGCCACCATTGTTTGCATTCTTTCCATCATTATTTAGCATCCGTCCTTAAGGGCCGTGTCCTTAAATCACTGCACTAAGCACTGAAACCAGGAATGGAACATTATGTTCAAAGACGTTTCTGCATTTTAGTAACCCTGTGCCTGCATGACTGATGCAATTTGAGTGGGAAGTATGACCATGCTTAAAAAAAGTGGTGAGATCAGCAGACACTTTCCATAACAACTGTTGCATTGCCACCACGTTGTACACAGCGTTGTAATAACAACATGTGAAAGATCAGCAGTCAATGCAAATAGCCAGTTGCACCATCTGAAGGTGTCCGAAAGGCATGATGCCTCGGTTGCTTGAGAGTGGGACGAGCATTGAAAAATGCCTGTCAACCTGCTCGTAGACACAGTCTACCCCCCCACCCCCCTTTTTTTTCACTCAGCTCATCTGGCCTGCTACAGAAGGTTTCCTTTACTAACTTCTATTAAATAATAAATCAGACAGAGCTCTCTCTCCCCCTCCCCTACTCTCCCCCTGTCATGACATAAAACCATATGGGCTGTCTTCAGGTTTGATGAGGAGGTTTGAAGAGTAGAGGAGGAGAGTTTACTCACTGGAAGATGTATCACAACTTCAACCCCCCCACCCACACCCACACACACCCACACACCCAAACACACCTTATCTGCCCTGTTCCTCCTTGAGTCTTTCCTCCTCCTCAGTGGGCTCAGATAGCAGGCGACATCGGAGAGAGAGAGAGAGATAGAGACAGAGAGCAAGAGAGAACAAGCGAGAGAGAGCAAGAGAGAGAGAGCGAGAGAGAGAGAGAGAGCTTACCTCTGGGGCCCCCCCGGGCTAACCACCTCCAGCTGTTGGGCCAGGGAGCCTGGCAACCGGAGGGCCCTCTTCTCCCCGGGACACGGGACGCAGCAGCGGTTAGCAGCAGCCGCCATATGTTCCTCTTCAGCATCAATCCTCCTCCTCCTCCTCCTTCGTCCTCCGGCCCTCGTCTCATTAGCCAGCTGTGGCTGACCTGTCTGTGCGCTGGATCGGAGGATCTCTCTCCTCAGTTCCCCCCCCCCCCCCCCCCCCACCGCCCGCCCCGACACTCATAGACAGGGAAAAATCCAGAACGATCTAATAAAGGTCACTACCAAACTTTTCTCAATTGATTCTATAGTACTTTTCCGCGTAGAATCCATTTCTACTTGGGACATTTTTATATCACGCATAGTTAATGAGATAATTTGCATATTTGAATACATTAGGGCAATTCCATATCAGTTGGAACAGGTCCGACACCATGGTCCTCAGTTTTTCCTGATTTTTGGTCCAAATGTTCCTCCATGTCTCATTAGAAGAAAACCAAAATTTTAGCTGGGTATCTTGTTTAGTCTCTGAGATATGGCTCTTCAAATGTGGTTAGACGTGTCCTAAAAAAAAGGCTGAAAATTCCTGTATTTAATGAGCACCACTTTTTTTTAAACCCCTCTCCTCTCTTAAGGCTACCATATTATTTTCTAAAAATTTGAACACTGGGGCAGTACCCTGTGTTGTTGTCCAAAATCACAAAGGAATTACAGTCCTTCCCACCATTGGAGACTTATTCATCGAAACAAACCCATATTTTTTTTTGAAAGCAATGAAAAAAAGCCTGTTTTTGTTCTCTTATGGTCATGAATGCCTAGCACTCACATTTTTAAAACTCTGCATATATATAGTCCATGAGTAAGAGAACATGTTGACAAAAAATTGAGATGGTTTTTTTTCTTATTTCGAGGCTATGAGCCTTCAAAGTTGGCCAAAATGGCGTTTTTCCTAAAAATGCCACTTTTATTGCCTTTTTCCAAGGACAAGATGAAATGCAAATCCAACATTTCTTTTTTTCTGCAATAGTGTGGCACTTTGTAGATCATGTGAATGTGGTAGATCCGACCTGTCCATTTTAATATCCCCACAGCACATGTCTGAAGCTAGAAAAAATGAAAAAATGTCTTGGCTGAAGGAGGTGTTGGATTGATTTGTATGAGCCTCTTAGAAGGACAATATGGGATGTAAACCCATTTTATCTTTTTGAGGGATCAGAATGCCATCCTGTAAACAGGATAAAAATGTTATATCCCATTTTTACTCTTTAGTGATCCCTTAAAATATGTCCAAAAGTTGTCATAAATGGGGAAAAAAAAGGCGACTAAATTGAGGGGCTTAAATGGCCAAGTGGATCAAGTCACAAGGCTAAAAATGAAATATAAGACAGAAGAGATACTGAGGGAGAACACTGTTAAATGTATAATCCCTGCTATGATGGCCTTTGAACCCACTGTGTCCCTAACTGAGGTTCATTCTCATTAAACAAATTTCTTCTCCATGAAGCATATTGTCTCCTGGTTGCTGTTGGAGTTACCGTTGGATGCAGCATGCATTGTGATTTGTTCTAATGGTATCCCTGGACAGTTAACCTGAGATCCACTTAGATAAACATAACCTAGGACCAGTGAAAATCCTACACTTTTTGGTCATCCATATCCATCCATAAGTTAAATTAATAATATTTTTTTTATGTCACACAAAGTGGGTACCGATCAACTCCAAATGGTCTGAAACATACTCCTACACAATATCTCAAACCATGATTTTGGCCTCAACACTTACAGTTTTTTGTTTTCTTTCCCATTCATTTCAATGGGAAATAGTTTTTTGCGAACAACTATTGAACGGAAGGTCGTAGACTCAATCTGATTTGCTCCATCAGACATAATTCGCCCATGAGGATCAAGCAAGAAGTGAGTGTTTATTTCTATGACCTTCCGTTCTCTAGATATAGCCTTTTTAAAGTTTATTTCCTGTTTTAAACCAACTTCCGGTTATCACAGGATATTAGGGACACAGTGGGTTCAAAGGCCATCGTAACAGGGTTAAACATTTCACAGTGTTCTCCCTCAGTTTCTCATCTGTCTTATATTACATTTTTAACCTTGTGTGACTTGATCCACTTGGCCATTTTTGACAACTTTTGGACATATTTTAAGGGATCACTAAAGAGTAGAAATGGGATACAACATTTTTATCCTATTTACAAGATGGCATTCTGATCCCTCAAACAGAAAAAATGGGTTTACACCCCATATTGTCCTTCTAAGAGGTTCATACAAATCAAACCAACACCTCCTTCAGCCAAGACTATTTTTCATTTTTTCTAACTTCAGACATGTGCTGTGGGGATATTAGAATGGACAGGTCGGATCTACCACATTCACATGGTCTACGAAGTGCCACACTATTGCAGAAAAAAAGAAATGTTGGATTTGCATTTCATCTTGTCCTTGGAAAAAGGCAATAAAAGTGGCATTTTTAGGAAAAAACGCCATTTTGGCCAACTTTGAAGGCTCATAGCCTCGAAATAAGAAAGAAAAACATCTCAATTTTTTATCAACATGTTCTCTTACTCATGGACTATAAATATGTAGAGTTTTAAAAATGTGAGTGCTAGGCATTCATGACCATAAGAGAACAAAAACAGGTTTTGTTTTCATTGCTTTCAAAAAAAATATGGGTTTGTTTCGATGGATAAGTCTCCAATGGTGGGAAGGACTGTAATTCCTTTGTGATTTTGGACAACAACACAGGGTACTGCCCCAGTGTTCAAATTTTTAGAAAATAATATGGTAGCCTTAAGAGAGGAGAGGGGTTTAAAAAAAAGTGGTGCTCATTAAATACAGGAATTTTCAGCCTTTTTTTAGGACACGTCTAACCACATTTGAAGAGCCATATCTCAGAAACTAAACAAGATACCCAGCTAAAATTTTGGTTTTCTTCCAATGAGACATGGAGGAACATTTGGACCAAAAATCAGGAAAAACTGAGGACCATGGTGTCGGACCTGTTCCAACTGATATGGAATTGCCTTAATGTATTCAAATATGCAAATTATCTCATTAACTATGCGTGATATAAAAATGTCCCAAGCAGAAATGGATTCTACGCGGAAAAGTACTATAGAATCAATTGAGAAAAGTTTGGTAGTGACCTTTATTAGATCGTTCTGGATTTTTCCCTGTCTATCAAACATACACACATACAAACACACACACACACACTGCCCTCCACCGATCCCCATTTGTTTTTATTATTGCTGACAGACAGCTAGAGAGAGATGTATTAGTCTAAGAGTGATGATAAATAAAGAAGGAAATTTACTGGCTCTGGAGTGGACTGAGAGGGGAAAGGTATTCAAACAAACACTTCTGTGTACTGCTGGATAGCTTTC
Organism: Sardina pilchardus; assembly: GCF_963854185.1. Taxonomy (NCBI): domain Eukaryota; kingdom Metazoa; phylum Chordata; class Actinopteri; order Clupeiformes; family Clupeidae; genus Sardina; species Sardina pilchardus. The sequence continues at coordinate 12,069,085 of NC_084997.1, forward strand.
GCGTTTAACGTTCACAGCCCACGTTTGGAATGTAATGAATTGCTGGAACGATAGGCACCAAATTGGTTGGACAAACAAAAAGAAAGAAAGCAACATTTTTCTCTGCCAAACTGTTGATTGTGGAGTCAGAGACAGAGAGAGAAAACATTTATGCAATACTCCTCCATGAGCGAGGTTGAAATTCACAGATTCTTTTTTCACGGCCTGAATTAAACATGTTTATTTTCAGAGCCCACGCTCTGTCATCCGAGATACATCTCGAGTCTGCTCCTACTCAGCATCTTCGGCAGACTGAAACGGAGTACTTCATTTGCCACCTATCCACCCATACTGTATATCCGTGAGACTGTTAGCCAGCCTGGACCAACAGACCAACCCCCTGTTTCTCTGAGCTGGTCTCTCACCTGGTCGACCGTCACTCGTATCTATTGATCGCTCTCTTTGCACCTCGCATTAGGAAGACTCGGGCTGGACTCCAATTAAGAGCATTGACTGAGAGCCATGGCTCTGTGGTATCTCAACACGAGCTCCATCTGGGAAAGATTCCAACTACCGTCGAGCTCACAGGTCTTAGATTACAACGATAACAAGGGAGGCGGCAAAAAGGATACACGAATAGGATGACGTGAAGTAACGAACGCTCCTTATACTCATGGCTCGCATTTTTCATCTCTTTTTTTTATGTTCCCAATCAATCACAGGATTAGCGTCATGGTGTCAGAGGAAAGTAATGTCATTTACATCACTAGTGGTCAGTGTTACCCTTTCAAGTCCCATTTCCATCCCGGCATTAAGTACGTGTGAGTCTTTGATGAGACTCATTTGGGATATGTTGTTGTTTCAAACGAGGTGTTGCTTTACAAATCCCCCCTCCAGCCCCAGTGGAGGCCAAAGTGCCCCTCCCTGCTTCGAGTGCTCTCGAGGGGTCAGTGAGAAACCCAAAGAGCACCCTGACCCAAGCCTTCCCCTGTGACTTGCCATATTTGGAGCTCCCAGGACCGCTGTTGAAAGAGCCAGGGCAGGCCTTTCTTTTTTTTTCTTCGAAAAGGCAGAGGAAGGGTGAGTAGAAGGGAGAGGGAGGAAGCAACATCTGTTAACTCTCACGTCCACTGGGGCCTCTAATAGTGAGCCCTCGCATTCCTCTCCAATACACACCCAACCCTCGCCGTATCCTTACGTATATCTGCTAATACCAGTCATCGCGTCTGGATTGAGTTGGTTAGTAAGGCTTCCACTGTGTGTGTGTGTGTGTGTGTGTGTGTGTGTGTGTGTGTGTGTGAGAGAGAGAGAGAGTGTGTGTGTGTGTGAGAAAGCGTTTGACTTATCCCAGTGGAAGCGAAACAATACTGCGGCAAAGAGCCGCAATCAGTCATTGTGTTTCAACATCTTTCACGTACAATAACAGTGGTTGCTTGATTGTGCAGCCATTCATGGGCCTTTGTTGCTGTCAGCACGAGCTTCGTGAATTCCTCGGGGGTCGTTGTTTCAAACCCATTAAGGAACTGCCTTAATTCCAAATAGTAGCAAACAGTCTCTGGTCTGGTCCCATGGCTGAGCACTGTACTAACCCCTTGACATTTCAGTGCCAGTACATTAAGAGGCCTTTAAAAGTGAGGAAAAAGTAAAAAAAAAAAAAAACTTCAGGAGAACGGTGGGAGCTTCACTGATCCCATCATTTGCACTGGCACTCTGGCATCAGAAACTCCAGTGCCTGTCTGAGTGTGTCTGTGTGTGTGTGTGTGTGTTTGTGTGTGCGTGGGCGCGTGTCGTGTGCACTGACTGTGAAGCATGTTGATTTGTTTGCCTGTGTGTTATATCACGTTACTAATGTGTGTGTGTCTGGGGCCGATGTGGAGCGCGTCGTGAAGCATGAGAGAGCACTTGGTGGTGCCACTGTTCGCCCAGCGCTGCTCCAGCTGGTTGACTGAGTCACGGACACGTCTCTGAGACACACACACACACACACACACACACACACACACACACACACACACACTCGAACACAAAGCCCAGGGACCCCGGCAGGGCCCCGTTCCCACCTGGCAGGCCCCACGGGAAGCTCGGCGGCGGCGGCTGGGATGGGCGCATCTCGCTCGTCGCATCGCGTTTTCCGCCCGGCTTCCCACCTCCAGAGGACAAAGCTGCGCTCCTCCGTGAGAAGGGGGGGGAGAAAAAACATCAGTAAACAAACAGCTGTGATGGGCCTCGCCAAACATCCCCCCACTGTCTCTCCTCACATACACACATGCACGCACACACACATAGACTCACACACATACACACACTCATACACATACACAACACAGATATGCCACTCTAGACTGCTGTGCTGCTTGAATGCTTCTTGCACAAACACATACTCTCACAAAATATCCTCCCCATATGCGTATCAACATGTTTATTACACACACACTCTCACACTCACTCATATACATACGGACTAAAAAAACTCCTGATGCTCTCAGCCCCACCAATAGTCCTTGACAGTCTTGCAACAAAACTGCATGACATTGCCAATGCTGAGAAGAGTCCTATGGTGCCTAACTGACACAACAAAATAAAGAAAAGGTGTCCGTGTCGTTAATAAACACCTGTGAATCTGTGAAGAGACCTCTCTATGACAGACGTGTTATATTCACATCTGTGTGGGGTAAACTGCAGCAAACAGAAACCACAGCTGCTTTTAATGAAAAAGAGGAGAAATTACGTAATGAACAGACTTCGGTTCACATAAGGAGATATTCCAGCCAGTCAAAATTACATTTCTATTTCGGTGTCACGGGACAAAAAGAAAAGTTCAGACAAGGTGAATCCCAGGAGATATAACAATATAAAACATTACTTTAACTCGGTAGGATGTTATCAAATGACTTCCATATCGGTGGGAAAACACGCCAGGCCTCTGTAGCTACCAGAAACAGGCATGGGAAATATTTTCGACAGGAAATGACTATTTAGCCTGCAATTAAGGCTTCCATTTATATCACACACACTGATACACTACTACTAGTGTTTATAATACCCTTTGTAACGGCACAGAGGCATTATTTTTTTTGGGCAGCGCAAAATATAAAAAAGCCTTTTAATAAGGTTTAAGAGCTGGCAGGAGGCCCAATGCCATCTGAGCTTTGCCCTAAGCTCTTTAGGCAGGCCTCTGCTTTGATATTCCAGGATTCTTTCTTAGACGAGAGAGAGAGTGAGAGAGAGAGCTTTTGACTAATGTGTGAACTGTGGTCTCTGCCTTCTTTATGTTCTGCCCTTGGCTAGCCCATCCATCTCCTCCTGACTTGGCATGGCTGGGGAAAGTAAGTAAAGGAAAAACACACAAAGGGCAACCTCGGAAAGCAACCCCAGTGTCAGCGAGTCTGGGAACCCAGTGTCTGTGTTTGGGTTTCACGTCTGCATCCTCCTGCCTTCTCGTCTGTGTGTGGGGGCGTCGTCTCCGCATTTAGCCACGCTTGTGCGTTCTTTTTTTTCTCGACTCGAACAGGAGCAGAAATAGTCAAGGCCGCTCTGTGCCGTTCTACTCTCGCGCCGCGCCGCGTTATGCCATGTTGTCGTTGTCGACGTCATCGTCATCGTCGTCCCCCTGGGCACTGTGAGTCACCCTGGACGGTGCTGCTGTAAATTTGCCACTGTGATAACACACATGGCCCCAGTCGTTTACTGTGCGGCAGACCTCTGCATGTTTTCCCATGGCATCCGAACGGAGACCTGGAAATCCAACGTGCTGATTGGATCAGATGTCAGGGTTGGCCCGGGCCGTGGGGCGGTCACATGGCTCTGGTCTGGTCTAGTGGTTTGATACACTCAACGTTTGATGTCCTGGGGATGGAGTCCTGCTGCTGTGGGCGTTCCTCTGAAGGACTTGCCGCTCTCTTGGGTGGCACTCAGTGCGCTGTGTCCCCAAGTCGTGTTTTAATGTTAATGATCTTTCACCACTTGCACAAAACTGACCCTTTCCCTTCACGTTTATCTCTAAGTGTTTGGGATCCAACATCAAAGAATAACAGCAGCATGGGTCTGGCATGGGATGCTTTTGATGTACCTCCAGTTTGCAGATGGTTGGAGCACCTGAGAGGACGTGTTTGGGTGTCTGAGAGCGGGCTAATTTCATTAGGAGCAATCCTCCGCTGTAACACAAGCAGCATTCTGTCTGCCTTCCCGAATGACTAATGACCTCATTAACTCTGTGATGGACACGCCTAGTCCAAGTGGCTCTAATGTGTCTCAAATGGCACCTCTCCCAACCTCAGAGAATGAGAGAGAGAGAGAGAGAGAGAGAGAGACACACACACACTTGAGCTGCTAAACAGCAAGCCGTATTCTACAACAGTTGTATTCAGTAGGGACCCATGGCCAGTAGAACACAATGGTGTGTTTCATTTTACTGTTAAGTGTCAACAGTGCAGGAAAGTTGTGCCTACAGCACACAGAGGCTGATTGCATTGTAAACTGTTTATGAATTTGTTGTTGCTGCTGTTGTCCTGTTGTCAGTGATATCAGTATGTTTGTTCTGACTGAAAATAACACTCTTTGCCACATGCCAAAAGGTTAGATAATGTGGTAGAAACATGGATTCAGAAAAATAAGCATTTTCATCTTTTTAAATGTTTTTATGGAAAATGGTGTGACCAAAATGATTCATACCCTTTTTCAATAATCAATGGAAACACCTTTATTTGCCATCACAGCTCTCAAAATGGTTCTTATAATACCTTCCAAGCCTCTCCATGGCTCCACAATGATTTTAGACACGTTTTTATGGATTGAGGTCTGGACTCTGGCTGGACCACTCTAAAATGTTGATATTGTTCTCTGTTAACCATTTCTTGCCTTATTTGGCTGTAGGTTTAGGATCATTGTGTAGTATACTGGTCCAGTGCTGCTTATTGGGGCAAGTCTCCCACCACACTGCCTGATCTATTCCACCGGAATCTTAATGTAGCCCCTTGTTTTAGTGTTCCCATTGACTCTGAGAAGGTCATCAGGTCCCACTGGTATTATTATATATGGTACTGGGATTGTATGCTTCTTTTCTTTATGCTTCTTTTCTTTATCTCAGGCCATGACCCTATAGGTCAAAACCAAATCCTGTGAAGGCTAATATCTATGTCCAGGTGTGCCCTCCTAAAGGTTAAGTTGAGTTGTGCATGTCTGGAGAAGAGTGATCCATCATCAGCATCCATGATGACGAAGTGGTCCATTTTGGGATGGAGTGAAGATTTCAACCATCAAAACCGCCATACCTACAATGGAGAATATCTATAGAAATATAGAGATGTGCTAGTTTGAGTGTTTTTTAGAAAATAGGGCCTGCTAACATTATAACTAAACAGCATCTTGAGAAAAAAAGGACTACATCAAGATTCTGAAGGAAAACCTTAGGCACTGACCAGGGAACCTTGGGCTTGTTACAAGGTTTAGGTAATAAGGTATAATTTAGTATATATTATATTATATATAAATATTATATTTAATAATTTAGGTAATAGGTTTAGGTTTAGGTTTAGGTAATGGTCTTGCTTAAAGGTTCGATGCATCGAACCTTTAAGCAAGACCATTACCTAAACCATCGAGCCAAAGTGGGAAATAAATGGTGAACAAGAAACAATAGCAACATTTTAGAGTGGCCCAGCCAGAGTTGAGACCTCAATCCATAAAAAAGTGAGCACAGGGCCAGAATGATGGCAAATTATTATCGTTCATGCCTCAAAACCCAGATTGCTGCTAAAAAGGTGCGGTCTAGAATCATTGTGGAGACATGGAGAGGCTTGGTAAGTATTTTAAGAACCATTTTAAGATTATAAGAACATCTTGGGAGCTGTGATGGCAAATAAAGGTGTTTCCATTGATTATTTGAAAAGGATATGAATAATTTTGAACACTCCATTTTTCATAAAAATGTTCAAAAAGATGAACACTTCTTTTGTTTCTACTGCATTGTCTTACAACCTTTAGGCATGTGGCTTTGGATTGAAGGTGTGGACAGGAGAGGGCTGATCATTTATTAGAGAACAATAGAGGATATCTCTCCTACACTCAATAGGAGCATTATAGTTCAGGCATTTTTCTTTCTTTACTTCGTTCTGATCCATAGCCTGTGTGTCTCCTGAGATACCATGAGCAAGTCTTTCCAGAGAGCAGGCCACCAGTACAGATGTGTCGGAGCATTAGAGGTGCAGACGATCTCTTTCCTCTGCAGCTCCAGTGCGCCTGGCCAGCCCCTCCCTGACTAATTACCAAGCGGTTTCTCTCCCTCTTTCCCTCCCTCTCTCCTCTCTTTCTTCTCTTTCCCTCTGTCCCCTACTCTTCTATTCCCCTCTCTTCTTTCTCACCCCTCTCTCTCTCTCTCACCCTTTCTACCTCTCTCTCTCTCTCTCTCTCTCTCTCTCTCAGCTCCAGGGGTGGCCCAGCCCCTCCCTCCCCTCTCAGTCCAGACTCCGTCTCTCGCCTCTGGCCAGAACAGCTGTTGTAGGAGCCGAGGATGCTGGGTAACGCGCGTGCACAGCCAGGGCGCCGCTGCCAGTCATTCTCAGACCCTCGTCGCAGCTGCCACGCTAATCGCAGGAAGATTTCTCAGAACGTCGCAGGGAAAATAAAAAAACGCCTCAGAAACAGAAAAGTTCTCATGAAGAGGCACGCGCGGCCCACTTCCCTATTTTCCACTTCCCTCTGTGTTTATGTGCTCTGGAGTTTCCAGCTTTATTTGGTTTCAGCGTTGCTGCGACAGGGGAACGGTGCCACTCCTTTGGCCTCGGCCCATCCTTCCAATAACCTCTGAAGGAAACGCGTGCTTGTGTGTGTGTGTGTGTGTGTGTGTGTGTGTGTGTAAAGACAAAGGCCCAGTCTCGCTTGCAGCTTCCCATCAACAATGAAGGCATTCTGCCTGGGCTCGACCTAAATTCACACGCACCCTCTCGCCGCCGTTCAACACTCTCATCCACCTCCACACACACACACACACACACACACACACATACACACACACTCTCAGACACAAACACTTCTGACTTGGAAACAAAAGATCCATGCCTCCACCTCCACACACACACACACACACACACACACACACACACACACACACACACACACACACACACACACATTCAGACACAAACACTTCTGACTTGGAAACAAAAGATCCATGCCTCCACCTCCACACACACACACACATGCATACATACTCAGACACAAACACTCTTGACTTGGAAACAAAAGACTTCCTGGCGTGCTTGGAAGGTGGGTAAACAGTGTGCTGTTGGAGGGTGGAGAGCCAGTGTTGCGGGCTGCTGCTGCTGCTGGCGCTGCTGTTCCTATTCCCATGCAACTCATTAAGCCGAGTGGCAAACACCTGAATGTCTCAGGCATTCCAAAGAGAGAGCGGAGGGTGGCACAAATAGAGGGGTGGGGGGAGGGAGAGAGAGAGAGAGAGAGACATGAGAGAGAGAGAGAGAGAGTGTGATGCAATGAGAAAATTGAAGGTAGAGAAAGATAAAGAGAGAGCATGTGAGTAAAAGAGAGAGCTACCGAGAGAGAGAGAAAGAGAGAGAAAGAGGCACAGAGAGGAAGATATTCCCCCTTTCGCCTGCACAGCCCAGCAGTTTGGCTCACATCTGTCGGGTTTTCCTCCAGCTCTAATGAATGAATAATAAATGTTCCACAGACACACGTTGGTACAAAGGGGAGGGGAAAGACCAGAGGATGAGAAAGCAACCCCCCCCCCCCCCCCGCCACAATGAAAAGTGTGACCGTTTGACACGCCTCTCACGGTTATTCACACATGCCAGCCAGCACCTCTCCAAAACAAACTGACATCCTAAAATGAGTCACATAACGGGTCGTAGCCCTGAATGTTTAGTCGTTAGAGAAGTATGCCACTTCGCCTGAATCGCCTGCCGCTCCGCCGCATTGCATCGTGGGTAGGAAATAGGGCAGTGCTGGGCAGGAAAAGAAGCCCCTTCAGGGTGTGGTGGTGAGATAAGAGCAAGGGGGATGCAGAGAGCCTCGTGCGGAGGAAGAGAGCTGAGGTCAGAGGAAGGAATACAGAAAACCTTCACCATGCAGGCAACGACAGAAAAATGTACAGGTCACTGCCGGGGTCCTGACATGCTGTTGCTCAAGGCTGGCCACACTGATGCCGGCGTTGATTTGGGTCACAGGATCGTTGTCATGCATTACACTGATGGACACATCAAGAGACAAAGGGAAGCGTCAGAAACGGATACGCCAGTCACTTCCTTTCAGGGCTCTAGTGCTCTGTCTGTCTGCTGTAAAGTGGGTGGTTTAAAGTGGATATGTTTCACAAGGGCCAGGGCCATGTCCACTGCATTCTACTGCCATTGCATGTGAGATATCCTCCTATTCAAGTGAGTAGGATGCATTTCACACTGCCCCTGCCCTGCTTCACCCATCCTTTTAGCAATTTCCACTCTTTTTCAGTCTTTTATTTCATTTACAAGCTAGGTTAGCAAAGACAGTGAAACCAGTATATTTAAATCTGAAACTTTAGTGGTTAGTTTTTACTTTACATGAGCCAGCCAAGTCAATGGGGAAAAACCTTGCAAGTCACCTTGAAGTTGGATAAAAAAAAAAAGCACTTCTCTAGCCCGAGACCAGAGCGGTAGATAAAACAGAGTGGCGACACTCTCATAGACCTCCATAGGAAACAATGGCAGCGCTTTTCCAGGCTACTTCCATGTTATGGGAGTTTTGGAACTATTAACAGCCAATCTCTTGGTCAGTAGTCTATGAGTTAATTGATTACACCCTCCAGCGTCCAGGAGTACCTCCCACCCTCCTGCGATTCAGCCATTCAGCGCAGGTTTTTTGGAACTTTTGATCGTGTGGCGGCGACATCAAAGAGTGTCGCAACTCTCTTTTTCTATGGCTCTGCCCGAGACCCAGGAGATCATTTAGAAAATGTACTGAGCTAGAACAGACCATTTCTACTTTGGAATCAAAGATTGATGCCCTTCCATCAAAGAAGCAATTTGCATTTTGTACATGTTGAGGACAACCACAAGTGTGTGTATATCATTTTTGATATGAACATGGGGGATGTTGGACCTCTAACACTGATGTTATCATCTTCAAATAAAAGTCCATTTCACTCGGCGACAGTTAGACTTGAACTTTATCCAACACCAACATAACCCCAGGTTCACTTTATTAGCATCCCATTTTTCTTCTCTGTAACTTCACTTCTGACTTAATGTCACATGAGGTGAGCTGACCCGAGCACAAAAATGCATATCAATTACATTGAGCAACAAAAAGATCTTAACTCTAATGAAATAAAGGCCATTTCCAAATACCAGATTATTTATGTGCCATACATGTAATTTTCTTTCTTTGTTGTGTATCAGATTAACATCCCACGCCAACTCTGTTGACTCAAAGGCTGTACTCGCATTCAAAGGCATCTGATGACATTTCTGATCATGATTAACCTGAACTGACAAAGTTCAGAGTTCAGATGCGGACACTTGAAATGTAATGAGCCTGATGCCCCCCCCCCCCATCATCATATCAATAAGGATCATGGACACCAAGCACTACACTACAGCTATAATGATAACGGCAAAAAAGTATTGCAGTAACAACGTCCATACATACAGTATGACGACAACGACATGAAGAACGACATCATCGGTTGTCACCTTCAGCTATCATCATCGTTATCGTTCTTGGTGCGAATAGCCTTTTAGTCTGTCCAGGAGTGCGGACCTCTGCAGCATGACGTCCAGGAATGTGGGTCAGTGTGGGCAGTGAGGGAGGAGAGCCGAGAGGTCTCCCCTCCTAAGGAGCGCCCTAAGCCCTGGCCTGCCGCGAGGTGACTGAAGAATGTGTGGGCTTGTCAGGCCGAGCTGATGCATGGCTCCCCGTGGTGGCCCAGGCACTGAGACGGACTGCAACATTCTTCTCCCTCTTTCACGGACTTCCTGTTGCTCTCTCCTGGTGCTGTTTTGTTGCCCAAACAATCGCTGGGCTCTACAGCGACCCTGTCTCTCTGCAGGACGTTGTTTGGCTTGACCCCAGTATACCCCCCCAGCTCCCCAAACCACTCCCAACCCTTCCCACGCATACACACACACACACACACACACACACACACACACACATACACGCACGCACGCACACACACACACACACACACACACACACACACACACACACACACACACACACACACACAGGAGGATGACTGCTCTGTGATCTGCCCTCATATATAACGGCCACTGGCCTCTAATGCTACACACCCATCACATGTGGAACAGACCCCCCCCCCCTCTCTCATCTCTCTCCTTACTTGCCCTCTCTCCTCTGAGCTCTCTCTTACTCCCTTCCTCCCCATATACTGTATGTCTTTCTCTCCTTTCCCATCCACTGTCTGCTTCTCTCTCCCTCTCTTTCTCTTTCTCTCTTTCTCTCTCCCTCCTCTCTCTCTCATCCCTTTTCAACTGTGTCCATTTCTTTCTCTCTTTCTCTTCATCTCACTCCGTTTAGTGCTGATTGCTGTTGCTGCTGACATGAAGCAGAGCTCCTTATTGGGGATGACCTCAGGAGCGCACAGGGGGAAATCAAACAGATCTCCACTCTGGGGCCCAGATACTGCGGTCAGCCACCCCACCAATGACGAGTTACTGACCCACAGCTGTGCTGTTCTGTGCTGTGCTGTGCTGTGCTGTGTTGTGTTGTGCTGTGCTGTGTTGTGTTGTGCTGTGCTGTGTTGTGTTGTGTCGTGTTGTGTTGTGTTGTGTTGTGTTGTGTTGTGTTGTGTGTGTGTGTGTGTGTGTGTGTGTGTGTGAGTGAGAGACAGTGTGTATGTGTGTGTGTGTGTGTGTGTGTGTGTGTGTGTGTGTGTGTCTGTACGTGTGTGTGTGTGTGTGAGTGAGAGAGAGACAGTGTGTATGTATGTGTGTGTGTGTGTGTGTGTTAGTGTATGACCGTATGTGTCTTTGCGTGTGTGATTGCCATAACTTTGTCACAGGGTGTCTTGTGATGCGGAACGGGGAACACGTGTGTCATAATTAAAGCCTGGGAGGAACAGCTGAGGGAGGGAGGGAGGGAGCGAGGGAGCAGTCATGATGGAGGAGGGGAGTTCATGGAGGAGAAGGAGGAGGAGAGCCGTGCTGTACGATAAAAGCTCCAACGCTAAAACACATGCTGAGTCAGCAAAACCACACCCTCTATTCTGTTTCCACCATGAGGACAAGCGTTGTTTTGGTGCTGAGGTACCATGGCGACCGCTGCTCAATAAACCTCATGTTCAGAGAGCCCCTGGGTGATGAAATCACTGACAACTGCCTGATGAATTCCATACTGTAGTCATTACCAGGCTGGCCCACTAACCTCCAACATCAGAGGGATTTCAAGGGTGTTGGCAGGAGATACACCAGGGCTACACAGTCAGCCTTTACTTTCAAACCACAATGGCTGAAGATACTGTAGCTAGTTATTAGCACCTGGTGTAGTTTTATTCAGTTGTTCAGTTTCCGTTAACCTGTTGGATGTTTGGCTAAGTATCCTGTTAAAATGGCTGCCAGTTAACTGTTTCATGGGTTGTTCTCCTCGTGGTCTTTCTCTTTTCCTCAACCACATGAAATTTTGAGAACTTCTAAGATTTATGATATACATCAAGTGCAGCTCTGCGCGGATAGCTATTTCTGTGATGACTGGGCCCTGCAAGGCGTGTCAACTGACTGAGAAGTTAAGATAATTTGGGTAATTGCTGAGTCGTTCGCAATCTTGATTTGAGATTCTGTTTGAAAGGGGGACAGCTTGTCTCGCAGGAATGGGGGCAGTTAAAAAGCGGAGCCCTTTGATGTGCTGCTTGTAATTGAGGGTGCCGTCTGTGATTAGCTACGTTTTCTGTGTGTGTGTGTGTGTGTGTGTGTGTGCACGCACGTGTGTGTATATGCAGTATATGTGCGTGTGTGTGTGTGTGTGCGCGAGTCTGTGTATATATGTGCTTCTGTGTGTGGTGTATATGTGCTTGTGTGTGTATATGTGCGTGCGTGCGTGTGTGTGTGTGTGTGTGTGTGTGTGTGTGTGTGTGTGTGTGTGTGTGTGTGTGTGTGTGTGTGCGTCACTGCGAACTCGCGTCAGAGATTCGGGGCTTGGGTTCAGCCTGGCAAGGAGAAGGACCACCGGAATGGCTCCGAGTGCAGTCCTTTGATTACATTATCTCCAGGAAGTAACCGTATTGTGACAACACTTCTAATGAATTTCACCACAGACGAGCAGATAGCTCCAAGTGAGAAGACAGAACACAGCATTGATTTGACTAGTTGATTATGTTTAGAAGTGAAATTATAGGCACATGCGTTTAATGAGCCTAATGGTATTTATAGCCATATAAACTATATTAACTTATAATCAAGTTGACTTAAATCATTATGCTTGAACTAGTATGCACACAGTCAATGCAGTATAAATAAAGGATGATTCATATCTTGCTGGCTTTCTATGCCATCTATCTAAGATTCTGTTTGCTGGCATGGTAAACAGTAAACCCAACAGTGGCTTGTTTACACAGAACAGTAGCTTTAACAAACACCTAGGCTTGTGTTTAGGCAAATTGCTATAAATTGTCACTGAAATGAGATTAAAGTCATACAGTGTTTGAAATGTCACATGCTATAGAGGCTAGCTAGTTTTCTTGACTGTTTTGCTGCAGACTGTAGAAACCTCATGGGAGCTAGCCAGAACCCCCTGCCTGTCATTTGCACTAGTTTTGACAGGATGACCACCAACATGTGTGGCTGTATTTTAAGCGCATCTCTCTCTCTCTCTCTCTCTCTCTCTCTCTCTCTCTCTCTCTCTCTCTCTTTCACTCTGTCTCTTTCACACAGACACACGCACGCACACACGCACACACACACACACACACACACACACACACACACACACACACACACACACCTTGGAAAACTAGCCTTGATTTATGTGTCCCAAGTGAACTATGAGAAACATATGCCATGCAAATTAACACAAACATTGTGTATATGACAAATTGTCATCACTTTGTCATATATTAAACATTTGACAGTCTGGTAGAGTGAATCTGGGTTATAAGTCTAAATATGAAGATCCATTACGTAAAAGACATACTGGGATACTATTAGAAACAATAGTTGTGATGGAGTATGTTAAAAGCGTCTTTTGATGAATTTGTGTTTTGCAAATGAGTGATATTTTGGTAAACGTCATTTTTAACTGTCTGTTTTGTTTGTTTGTGTATTGTGAGGTCCATGGCATCATTTAAAAAGAGGGGGGATGCCCTCATGAAGGCCATCTTTGTTCAGCTTAATCTTCACTGAAAAAGAACAAGCCTCTCACTCTCAGTGCTGCTGTTATCCAGCCTTTCTGAAAGAGAGCTCTCTCTCTCTGTCTGTCTTTTTCTCTCTCTCTTTCTCCCTCCTGTGAAAGGCCCCACAGTGTCGTGTGGCTCGCCTTGTAAAGACATTGCCGTCTTTAGTAATGCAATGAGCTGCTCCCTCGCTCTTTATCGAATCAGTCGCTGTTACTGCAGTTACAGAGAGGGGGAGAGAGAGGAGAGTGAGAGAGAGAGAGATGAAGAGAGTGAGAGAGAGAGAGGAAGAGAGGGTGAGAGGTGGGAAGAGACTCTAAATGGTGTGTATTTATCCTTTAGAGGGGCAAACTGGCAGCACGCCTCACAACAAATAGCTAAACTTCATTACGGACTTGGAATGAATACCGCAGGAACACCTGGTGAAGTGACCGCAACGCTACTTGCCCGTGTAAAAAACAACACAAAGCACATCAGAACACGAGTTTCTGTTGCTCTCTGCACACCCATCATCTGTAGTTCCTGTTTACAGTTCTGTTGTGGCAACTGGAATCGGATTTCGAGATGACAATAACCTAGCCAGAGCCCGAGGTCGTGGTCCCGAAACAAGGAACAGATTGATGGCTTTTAATTATTCACGCTTCCTCCTCTAGACCCCCGAAATAGCCATGAAAGGGTGGTTTTCAGATCGCTTGCTGCACATCAGAAAACGATGTGCGAGCGAGACATGTGCGCGCTGCATGGCAGTGAGAAGCCACAGGGAAGGGGTTCTACATATGCCACCGTACCACGGCTCAGTGGCGTCGGAAGGCGCTCTTTGACTCTTGACAATAGAAAGATAAAGTTTGTGAGGGAAGTTAGCAGACTAGAGAAGGAGAATTCAGTGAAAATGTGTATGTGTGTGTGTGTGTGAGAGAGAGAGAGAGAGAGAGAGAGAGAGAGAGAGAGAGAGAGAGAGAGAGAGAGAGAGAGAGAGAGAGAGAGAAAGAAAGAAAGAGTTTAGGGTCGTGGGTAGGGGGTAGGGGGTGAGAGAGAAAGAGAGTCAAAGTGAAAGATGCATTTTTAGATCAGTAATGACTTAAAGTGGCCTCTATACATATACTATATGTGTTTGTGTGTGAGGTGTCATCGAGAAGAGGAAGTGAGTACTTGTGCCTGTGTATGTGAGTGTACTGTATGTGAGTGTGTGTGTATGTGTGTGTGTGTGTGTGTGTGTGTGTGTGTAGAGTGGGTGCGGATCTACCGCAGCGGTAAATGCGCCCGGCTGAATGTCACACATCACACCGGCAGCGGCGCTATCTGACACTGCTTTTCGTGTGAGGTGTTGCGATTTTGACGGCTGTCAGGCGGTGACAGTGGGGGCTGAGGCAGAGCGCTGAAGAGGTGTATCCTGTGTGTGTGTGTGTGTGTGTGTGTGTGTG
>NC_084997.1:12088820-12093820 GCF_963854185.1 Sardina pilchardus
GGCAGTAATTGCCAGTAATGCATGGTTTGTTTCTTAGTAGTATAGAATCATTGTGGATGTGGCCATCTTAAAGCAACAGTAAATAGTTTTTATCTAAAACTATCAAGCTAGTACACTACTGACTAACACTGAAAACTGGTGTCTTTTCACAACATAGTTGCAGTGTTGTGACGCGTGAAGGCTGTTCCATTCTTGAGAGGACGTTCCAGCCCGGAACATAAAACCACATGGTCCATATCCTAAATGGTGGGTGAGTTTCAACAAGATGCAGGAAAATGCCTCATAAAAAGCATACCTGAACAATGTCAAAATGGCTGCATAGATTTGCTTTAATGAAGACACCATTCTCATAACTAATGTTACAACTACACTTGTATTCATGAGAGGACAGTCAGCGAAGAACACACGGTGGAATGGACACACACTCCTGACTAGAAAGAGGCGGTGGGGGAAGCCCTCTGTGGGCCCTACCTTTTCCAAGACATACACACACACACCATGTGAATTACACCCTCAGAAAATGGCATCATTAGCCTGCCCCCGGCATCTTTCTCCCTGAGAGTATTATTAGTCTGCGCAGACATTTCCAGAGGAATTAGCTTTTCACTGCAGTGTCGGTTGGAGGTTTTCTACCCACACTGTGCATTTAATGTACCTATCTACCCAATTAAATAATGTCACAAGCATGCAGTTCATTAACATGCAAATGGCGTCTTATGAACAGATTAGTTAATTGCAGCTCATTTGCATAATTAATGAACATTCGAATGAATAATGCTTTGGCAAATTTGTGCTGTGCTGTTAGGAAATAAATTATAAAAGACAGACTGAGACCAGTGTGCACAATCCCTCAGCATAGTATAAAATTAATAAGCAGGTGTGAGATATATTGAGGTGACAGTATTATTTATCAATAAAGCATCGGGGTAAATATATAATCATAATTATCTGTTGTAATCCTTTACACAAACCTTTATATAATCCATTATCAAATATTCAAGTTCAACCCGAATGTCCCAGTTTTCTACAAACAGTGTCCTGAGGGCTTCGATAGTAAACAATCTTTTTTTTTTTTTTGTATTTTCTTTTTTCTTATAAATAAATAATGGAAAATAGATGAGCTTTGTTCTGCTGCCCAAAAGTTGTACAAATGATGAATTAGCAGGAACCTGAGGATTTATGCGCCTTGTGATCTTGATAACAATGCAACAATGCAGCGATGCGGATGCCCTTAACGGGGATGCTGGAGAGGCCGTTAACACTGACCTTGTGTGGTCAGTTCACGCCAGCTGGAGCCTCTTGGGGAGCTCTGACCCCGAGCAGGACCCGTTGATGGAGCGCTGGATTGCGCATGGCCTGTAAACAACGTCCAACATCAGAACACTTAGTCCTAAATATGTGAGGTGAGTGCAGCAGAAATGGAGGGTTTCGCCGTCCGCTCTCCCTTCATGTGCTCTGCGGTTCTTCGGTTTGTTTGTGCGTCTGTCAGGCTGATATAAAACTGGAGCATCTGCGCAAGTTGTCCTTTTCACACCGAGCTGTCAAGCACGCGTTTATGCATCATTTTGATCTTTACCGGGTGTTTTTGGTAAGGGCCAGCTCAACGCACTGCAGCCACCAGTCAATCGAGAGCTCTTGAAAAATTCTCATCTGAAAGCACTTCAATCCAGCTCACTGGAATCCACAGAGGACATTTGCAGTTGCAAACTGACAAAATATTAATAAGAGAAGTGTTGAGTGTTTTGGGGGATGCTGCTCTCCTGAACTCAGCTTATGTCTGCAAAGGCAAATCCTCGCATTGTGCAGTCACTCGCAATTCACATGCATTTGGAGTACTGAGGGAAAGATGTCAAGAAGTCATTTTTAAAATTGAACTCAAATGTCTGTCAATTACTTTGCCTTTGTAAAGTCAACTATCCAAGGATTACGTTTTTTTTTTTATTTACTTGACTTTAATCTTTCACAGCGCTGTCTCTTTAGATTTCTTCTAGGGATTAACTTTCATGCAATTTCATTAACCTGCTGCATGGAATTATGTTTCAATTCATGTTTCTTTTCAAATATATCTATTCGTGATTCATATAGATTAACTCTGGGGGGTTTGGTCTTGATATGTGACCTGCATATTAATGTTATGAAAGTAAATCTTAATGCAGAGTTTCTCTTATTGCTTTTTTAATGGCCTTTTTGTGGGCCTTGAAGAAGTGGGGGTTGGGAGGGTAATATAGTCCGTGTTTACATTTGTCTTTAAACAATGTGTGGTCATTGTCGGGGAGGGCTTTCCTGTCAATAAATCTGCCAAGAAAATTGCCAAGAAAATCATTGTGTGTTGGTTGTCTGATCTGACCTTTCTCAACCACAACAAAGCTCAGTGGCTGAGATCAACGGATGACACACATACACACACACACATTAGGGCGTGGGGGGCGCACAAATGCTCTCAGATCTCAAGTGTACAGTGTGTCGGAGGGGATACCAGTGCAAGACTACCACTTATGTTAGATGATACCGGACATGGTGCAAGCACAGTGCACGGGTGGGAGTGTGTAAAAGGGAGGTGTGTGTGTTGGGTGTGTGTGTGTGTGTGCGTGTGGAGGTGTGGGTGTGTGTGTGTGCGTGTGGAGGTATGGGTGTGTGTGTGCGTGTGGAGGTGTGGGTGTGTGTGTGTGCGTGTGGAGGTATGGGTATGTGTGTGCGTGTGGAGGTGTGGGTGTGTGTGAGGGTATGGGTGTGTGAGCAGGGCGGAGGGAGGTGGGGTTGTTGACAGGGCATGATTTGCCTTTCAAAGACATCCAATGCGCTGTAACTGTTAACCAACAGTGAGAGGGAAGTTGAGGTCGTGCGGAGAGAGGGAGACGTTGGTGCTCGGTCTTCAACGTGTGTGTGTGTGTGTGTGTGTGTGTGTGTATGTGTGTGTGTGTGTGTGTGTGTCTGTCTCAGGAAGGATCCTGTGGTCTGCCTGCCGCGCATAGAGAGAGTGGCACACAAAAAGGTCATAGATAAGTCACTCATTAGTAAACCCCGCACAGCCAGTCCCCTTTCCTGCCTGTGGAGAGAGGGCTGACTCTGGGCCAGTGCAAACAGGGATCTCCCAGTCGTCTGCACTCACACACAGCCTCCTTCTGCCTCCGCTATACCAGGGCTTGTCACCTTTACTTCTCAAACGCTCAGATCAGGAACCACCGCCCAATTTTCCAATGACTTAGATGTGTCTTATTTTGATCACGTAATGACACGTTGGGGGATGATTTTGGAATACATTGGAGTGGGTTGAGGGTTATATGAATTTCCGCGTAATGGCTTCAGCAACTTCTTCCATATCGTTTTTGATGTCTTCCAGATAACCGTATGTACTAAACGTATAACCATATCCATATGAAGTTTAGGGGGAGAAAATATAGGCTGACGACCACCAGCTGACCACATGTCCTCTGTGCGTCCACCCACAGGAGCTACTGATGAGCTCATCAACGCAGTGGCCGCCATTAATCTTTCACGAGCGTGTCCAACTCGTAGCAGAGCTCCTCCTCTGATCTGGTCACTCCAGAGATGGAATTCCCCGCGGCGATGGCTTCCGCGGCGGGACGTCAGAGTGGACTGATCTGATAATCGGCTGCTGTCCCCACTCTGGTGAAGTCCCTCGTCGCTGTGTAAAGCAGTCTCATGGCACACCGAGGATCTCCTTTTTGTGCTCAGTTGCTCTCTCTGTTCTATCTCTCTTTTTTCCGTCTCTCTCTCTGTACTCTCTCTCTTTCTTATTTCATCTCTCTCTCTCTCTGTTTACCTTTCTCTCTCCTTCTTTCACTTTCTCCTCCTCACTGTCTGACTCTCTCTCTCTCTCTCTGTATCCCCCCTTCTCTCTTTTTCTCTCCGTTTCTTCTCTGTCTCTCTCTCTCTGAGTGTGTTGTCCCCAGCATGCCGTTACAGGCAGGGCTGGAGACATAGAGTGCACTAATAAGCTGGGACATCTGGTAACCAGCTTCTTTTCTGATTCATTAACTGACGTTGCTGTGGTGGCCAGAGGGCTTTACAGTGGGAGATGCAAGAGGAGCTTTGGGTGAGGGGGCAGGGGACAACAGAGAGAGAGAGCAGAGGGAGGGAGGGAGGGAGGGGGGTGATAATGCCTGGGAGATGTTCCCTGACTGTGTGTGTGTGTGTGTGTGTGTGTGTGTGTGTGTGTGTGTGTGTGTGTGTGTATGTGTGTTTGTGTGTGTGTCTGTGTGCATGTGGGTGTGTGCAAGCTGTAGTCTTAATGAAGACCACAAATCCTTGTTTTTTTTACCCCTCCATCCAAATCGAGGAGGGATGGAACAACAGCAACACGTCAATCAACCCTGCGATAAATACAGAAAATGATAGATGAGAATCATCGAAAAGCAAGATGGATAAATTGGTCCAATACTTGATCATTTGGCTGTCATGACATTTTAAAGACATAACTACACAATCAATTGTAATAGAAAAACAGAAATGCATGTAATCCACTGAAAGCCCTTCAAGCCATCGTCTTACGGGCTGATTTTTGCCTGGTTGTGTCGATACAAAACCCTATCCCCGTCACTTCTCAAGAAAACAAACAAACATGTGTTCAACACATTTAGCAGCATCTTGATTGAGAGCGCTCGGAGGGCATTTTATTATTAATACGCACTGCCATTTGGAACTCTAGCATCACACACACGACGGGACAGAAGAGCGCTGCATGCGTCTGGGAGAGGAGGCGTGCGGGCCTAGCGCAGGATCCATGGCTGACTTAATGAGCTGGAATGGCAGCCTGGTGAAGAGCATCATCAGGCAGCCTCTGCCTCTGCCACGCGTGGTTCGCCTCCCCCCCCCCCCCTTCCTCCTCCTCCTCCTCCTCCTCCTCCTCCTCCTCCTTCGCCTCCTCCCCCGCCCTCCTCCTCCTCGCGGGATGATTGAGCAAGAGAAATGCGACTTGATGGCACACGTTGAGGGATGAAATGGACAATGAAGTTTCCATATGTTGTTTTTACACAGTA
>NC_084997.1:12096320-12131320 GCF_963854185.1 Sardina pilchardus
GGAGGAAGGAGAAGAAGAGGGAAGAGAGAGAGAGGAAACTGAAGTGCATGAACTGTTGATGTCTCAAAAGTACACTCACGGGCCCTCGACATATTTGTCTAAGAAAAAGGTATCAGTATCAAATTATGGATTTTATTCATGTCAACCTTTATTGTCATTATTTTGTAAATACATTCAAAATCTTTTAATGAAGCCAAATGAAAGTCTAAAGTGTAAAAAGCAAGATGATTTAGGTGGACCAAAAGAGCAGGATGCACATAAAATGCCCAGGATGCCAGTCTGATGATGATGACACTGGATTCTGGAAAGAAAGGTAATGATGACTAATTGCCGTCCCCTGTGAGAAATCTGACTCTCTCTCCCACTCATCATCGCAACGTCATAAGATTTAAATAGTCATCCCCCTATTCCCAAGGTTGTGGTTCAGATTCTCCATGGTTGTACGTGTGTGGGGATAGATTTAATTAACGGCCACATATCTGCGCCCATGGACAATTTGAAGCTGTGATTGTTTGCCCGTGAGCCATTCTGGTGCCAGGAATGGACTCACTTGCGTCCTCTGTCATCATTGCTTTCACATGTGCTCCTTCATTATTCAGTATTAGGGGTCCTCGGTGAATTGCAAAAATACTTAGCTAATTATGAGCATAACGCAATTTGTTTTAAAGCCGGTATTTTTCTCCATAGGGTTTGACTCTTCATACGTCCTCCATTAACACACAATGCTTTCCATTCATCTTGGAAACTCTGAAAAGGATGTGAATATTTTGATAAATGCCAACATCTATTAACTGTAAGCCATAAATAATTTACACTTTAATTTAATTTTATAACGCTCAGGAACAGCGGCTCCTTCTGTGTACTCTCATTTGTAGAGAAGGGAGCGGCCCTTAGGCCACAGTCTGACTGGCCTGTGAGAGAAAGATATAGAGCCCCTAGCCCCTGCCACAGTATGGACTGTCCACCAACCACTGAGACTCCTGTGAGAACTGTGGCTGATTTATAGGCAAGCTACAACAATTAGCTTCCACTGTCATCAATGGACCTATGTACTGTCCATTCGAAAAATAAGATCAGTCTTCTAACACTCTTTGTATGCGAATGGAGCACTTCAGTTGTAGCCCCGGTGTAGCCCGGCTGCTGGAGCTCGGCTCTCCCAGCACATGAGCATACCTAACCCTGAGACTCCGGCTGGGAGCTTTGAGTTGTGGCTCGGGATACAATTCAGTAGCGGTTCTTTATGGGCCCCTCGAGAGCCGTGTGGTTTTCTCGCTCGCAATGGGAAAAAGCCGACAGAGTGACGGAGCCGCTTTCCCTTTGCTTTCATCACTGGAACTCCAGGAAGTTCAAGCACTCTTTTTTTTGGTTGGGGACTTCATTAATGGGCCTAAATACAGAATAGATTTAAAGAAAAATACTAAGAGAAGGCGTTTTTCAGAGCTTACATTTCTTTGGTCTGGTGTCAACATTTCGTTGGCGACTCATGTTCTTAACGCAGTGGGGAGTGAATCATAATAACCGTCTCTACTCATTTTTTTTTTTGGTGGAATTTTCTCCTAAAAACTGAGAAACACAGCTAGTTATTTTTCCACGTCTGTCGTTGGTTTTTTAAAGTGGAGGAAAGGCTGAGTGTGCCAGCCGGGCAGGCCTGTAAGAAACTGGGTGGGCACGAGGCTGCAGCCACTAATGCGCGCTGCCAACGTGCTCTCATGACTCTCAGTGCTGCTATAAGCCCCCTTTAATTTGCGCCTGTGATGTGGGGCTGATAGAGCGAGCCGTGCCAGAGATCGGCGGGGGTTGACGGGTGGAGGTAAATGAAGTAAGGGGCTGGAGGTGGAGATGGACGTGGTGAAGGAAGGTGGTGGTGGAGGGGGAAGGGAAGTTCCTCTCCACAGGGTGACCACATCCTGTGGCAGACGGGGGACAAGAGGTTAAACTAATTGCTTCATACATCTCCGGCCAAACGATCACCTGCCCACGTCTCACACCAGAACCCCCCCCCCCCCTTCTTCATTCCCCTGTCTGCCCCCTCATTGTCCCAGACTTTGAGTTGAGGAGCGTCATCAGGGGCCATTTGGAGAGCCGGTCCCTCTTAGCCATACCTGGGGAGATCAGCACTTTAGCATGGCAATAAAAACCCCCAGATAACATGGAGCCACGTCCATCAAACACAGCATGCTCCCAGGTTTCTGTAAAATGCCACGATGGGTAACATTCCAGTGAATTTTATTTTGCCGTTGAGATAACAGTGACCTTTTCGCTTTTATGTTCTTTCTGCTTTTATGTTCTGTGAGTCCTTTATCTTTTGTCTTCATTTTTTTCAGATAACATTAAATGCTTAATACGGGGAGTTTCTCAGAGTCGAGGACCACGCAGCAGTGCTGTGTAATATCTCTGTGAACTGTGTCGCCATGTATTTGTTTATCCGAATCTCCGTAATCCCTTAGCTCAGTAATGGCCATTTATGTAATTAAATAGTGGCATAATTCTCATCATGAAATGGCTCAAGTAAGTGCGGAAAGCTGTGGTAGAATTACGAACCATCTGGGCAGTGTTAGGGAGGACACTGACGGGGAAAGGCTGGCGTCCATCCATTGGAATGCCCTGACCTCCGGGGCAGAGAGAGAGAGAGAGAGAGAGAGAGACACACACACAGAGAGAGATAGAGAGAGAGAGAGAGAGAGAGAGAGAGAGAGAGAGACAGAGAGAGAGAGACAGACAGAGAGAGAGAGAGAGAAAGAGGGGGAGAGAGAGAATTTAGAATTTAGGAATATTACAATAGCCTTTCAGACTGTCTCTGGCAGAGAGTGTCAGCTTGCTGTGAATGAATCAGCAATGGCTATTTTCTTATACTAAAATGCCTTTTTTTATTTCATTAAAAGCTTAGCTTTCTGTCATTCACACCATGAGTAAAACTGTAAAAAATTGCTAATTATGTCCTGGGCATATGACATTAATTTTGCATCCACAGAATGTGCCTGGACACAGCCACAACAGATGACAACAAACTTCTAACAATGTCCTGAAGTCATTATTTTCAATTACTGCGTTATCTGGGCAGTGTGGAGCTACAAGTTGGTTTTCTGAGCATTCTATGCAACAAACAACAACCAACTTATGAATGTTACAGTTTGTTGGGCTTTGTCAGGGCAAACTCTTCAACCCTGTGCAGTCAGGTATCACATTATCTCCCCAGGTTGGAGCAACATGGGCCTCATGACTAAACAACAGTGACTTCATGTATGCGTGCTTGCACATGTGTGATCATGTGTCTATGTGTGTGTGTATGTGTGTGTGTGTGTGTGTGTGTGTGTGAGAGAGAGCAGAGCATAGAGTAGTTGGAACTACTTGGACTGTTTGACCAACCAAAAAATGGCTTCAGGTCGTCTATTTTGCTCTTATGTTTGTGTTTATCTGAGATTTTTTGTCTGTGTTGCTGTGTGTGTGTGTGTGTGTGTGTGTGTGTGTGTGTGTGTGTGTGTGAGAGAGAGAGCAGAGCATAGAGTAGTTGGAACTACTTGGACTGTTTGACCAACCAAAAAATGGCTTCAGGTCGTCTATTTTGCTCTTATGTTTGTGTTTATCTGAGATTTTTTGTCTGTGTTGCTGTGTGTGTGTGTGTGTGTGTGTGTGTGTGTGTGTGTGTGTGTGTGTGTGTGTGTGTGGGGGGGGGGGGGGGGGTGGGTGGGTGTGTGTGTGTGTGTGTGTGTGTGTGTGTGTGTGTTGGCTATTTCTGGGTGTGTGAGTATGAAAGATATGTATGTATGTGTGCTTGTGTATGTGTGTTTGTGTACATGCGTGCATGTGTATGAGCAGAACATGGAGTTGTTTCCTTATGCCCAAATTCAATTTCTGCCCCTGCTTCAGTGGACCCCATAGGCGGTTTCCGCTAATTTGCACAATTACATCCGAGTGGAGGATAGAGAGAGAGAGAGAGAGAGAGAGAGAGAAAGAGAGAGGGAGAGAGATGTGGAGTGGGGTGGAGTGTTTACACAATGACATTTTCATCAACTCATTTTACACGGGGAGCAGCAACTGAAGAAAATCTTGTACTCATGCATGAAGAGGAACATTGACAGGAACTTTACAGAGGACTGGAGTATAACAGCCTGTCAACCCATATCATGGTTATCAGGGAAAATGGAGGCAGACTTTGTTATTGATGGCTGGGTAGATGGGATAAAAGTCAACAAATTTGCGCACGAAAATTCATTCTTTTTCTCTGGCTGCCAGCGATAGAACACATGCGCTCTCACAGTCATTAAAGAGACCTCTGTTACTTCTTCCCAGTAGCAATGCAGAGAGATTAAAAACATCTCAAGAGGTATTGAAAGATGGATAACACATTCACATAGCCTATTGAGTGAGTTGAGTGACTGCGCACACACACACACACACACACACACACACACACACACACACACACACACCAGTGTTTAGATTGCACAAGGCACACGTCTGTCTCAGGGCTCGGGTGGTGAAACACTACTCAGTTTTCTGTCCACATCTGCATTATGGCTGCCGCCAGACTCAGTGGGAGATTGTTCTCCTGGCATTCTGGAAATCACTGAATAAGGAAATGTGTGTGTGTGTGTGTGTGTGTGTGTGTGTGTGTGTGTGTGTGTTAGTGGGATTCTGCTGAAGGGCATCAGTATATCTCAGTCATGAGGCACTCATAAATGTTTCATATTGAGAAACTATTCTGCAAGGGAAATAATGGTCAGTGACACTATTGTATGGTGTAGATACATACAATTTCTTGATCAGTACTGATTCAGTAGCCTATTGCCACTTGCGTTGCCACTTTTCATGTAACAAACTGGCCTAAATTCCTTCTCTCCCATGCATTACATTTGTCGAAAGGATTAACCACAACTATTCAGAAATATTGGTAAGGAAAATGAGAAGTTAGCCTCATGTTTTCATTCTCTCGTCTTACCATGCGTTCCTCCTCCTATCCCTGAGCCAATAGTTTTAGCGACCATTTGATAAGTCTCCCGCCTATCACATTAATGGTGTGGCTTACAAGTGTGAAGTGTCTTGGCTGGCCCTCACGTTATTCTGGAAATGCGCTCCTCGTTTCTCCTCGTGCGTTCTCTAGAGGGTCGAAGCGCGTAGAAAGTTTGAGAAGTTTCACGTGACGATATTTAACCGTGAGGCTGCTGCTGGCTCCGGCTGGGCACGAGCAGATGAACTGAGCGCAACAGGACACAGCCAGGAGTTGACTCTCCGCCTCAAACTTGGAGATGAGAAAAGCTGTTTTTCGTCTTTTCTGTTAGCATTTCTTTAGATTTGTTTTGGTTTCGTTCAGACATACTTTGAAGTACTCATCTGGAATAAGTCATTTAACAACAGAAAATGGAGCGGACAGCATCTTTGGAACTTTGTTGGCGCTTTAACAAGTTAATGTCAATTCTCGCTTGCATATGGTGTCAGTTGAGCGTCAGCGCGGGATACAACTTGGATATCCACAATTCACTTAATTTCACTGGACTTAACGCATCTCTTTTCGGATATTCTGTGTTGCTTCATAAGTATAAGAACCAAAGTTGGTAAGTCAGAAATTCGACTTTATTCAAGTGAAATAAGCGCATTAGGACTATTAGCCTACACGTATTAAGTTCTGATGGACTATGCAGCCATTCATTCAATTATCAACTGAATGGAACAAAGTGCCCATTTAGTTCTTGCATGTGTTAAAACGTCAAGGCATACTAATCAGTAACGTTCTCATCGGTGTGGTCGCAACAAAGCGCTATTTGACTTCTCTCAGCCGTCTGGAACAGACAATTACCATGCAACTCAGCCAGATTTCCCAAATGATACATGTGTGAAACTAATATTTAACAGGGCAATGTCAGTTGGAGAAACACTATTTCACTTTCTCATTGACCACAGCATTAAATCACAACTTTATTTCCACCCATAGGTTAGTGGTGGGTGCACCAGTCGCTGATTCAGTCTTCAGCAAGGTCAAAACACCTGGAGCAATCTATAAATGCAGTGTCTCAAACAAGGGCAGCTGCGAGGAGATGTCTATTGGTTTGTACTTTTCTGTCTTTCATCAAGAATGGAAATACTTTTCCACTTTCTCTCTGTAATCTATTTAAATCCAAATGTTTGCTGTGTCTATTTCATCATTTGTATTCTCATTGGAATATGAGGGAGAATCATCAGGTGTGTCACTGGGTGCTAGATCCCGGTCATAACTGTCAAACTAATGGCTTCAATCATTAAGCAACATGTGTGTGCGCTGCTGGCATCGATGTGATCCTCTTTCGAATCAAGTCAAGTCAAGAGAACTTTATATTTCCTCTGAGGAAACTTCATGTGTGGTTAAATCTTAATAAATAGAAATCTATCAACTTTAGACTCGCAAAGTTTGGTAAAGCTAGCTTAGCCTACTGTTAAAATCATGCGAGTATTTTGTAGCTTGGGTGTAGCCTAGTCCACTCTCCACATGTGAATGAACTTCCTGAAAGTCACTGGTGAATGACAGTTAAGGATCTGTAACTGCATTAAGGTCGTGACACACAGGGCACCCCCCATCTGTGTGACCACCCCCCTCACTCAAATGCTGGGGATAGCAGTCATCATTAGTGACAAAACATGGGGGTGTATTTGGCCTGTGATGTTAGAGGGTGGGCGGTTAGAGTACCCTTTGTTTGACATAGAAACCTGCGCTGGTTTGATTTGATGTTCTGACCTTGAGTAACCTACACAGGCACACACACACACACACACACACACACACACACACACACACACACACAGC
The DNA here is from genome assembly GCF_963854185.1 of Sardina pilchardus. Taxonomy (NCBI): domain Eukaryota; kingdom Metazoa; phylum Chordata; class Actinopteri; order Clupeiformes; family Clupeidae; genus Sardina; species Sardina pilchardus. The sequence goes on from NC_084997.1 coordinate 12,103,096, forward strand.
CATACACACACACATTGCCTAATGTAGATGTTTTCCTCTGTGATAGAGATGTGGTAGCAGTTGCGAATGTGCTCTTTAAGTGTTCTTTACTGTTTATGAGAAGCCTGGGCATTAGAGTCCCTTTAAACAGACTCTTTAAGGTCCAAATTACATGACAGCCTCCACATGAGTTTCATGGTGTGTCATGCCTGTCTGAGATGACAGGGCTTCTAGATGTATAAAATGGGCAATCCCAGTGAAGTACCTTACAGACTGTAAATAACTACTAGGTTACTTGAACAGAGCATTGCTATAAACTTAGAACAGTAGACATCACCTTGTGCTGGACAGTTGAAGGAGACAGGAAGCACAGGAGAGTGGATCCATTTGATTTACTTGGAAGTGGCATAAGTTACATATGCGGTCCTATGTACTTCAATCTTCTCCTGAAACTCTGAGGGCTTTCCCAGATTGATGAATTTAGATGAAATGTGTTCCCTTTCTAAAAGAATGTTCCTTTTCTGAAATAATTGTTCTGCTCTCTGTTCCACTTTCCGCTGGTTCTGTTAACAGACTTAAGAAAACAATAACATTGCGATTTACAAACAGTGTACAGCCTTTTAAAGTATGAGAAGCCTGAGGTAGATGCCAGCAGAGAACATATCATTTTTTAAGCCAAACAGTTCTACCTACATGAGTTGTGGTTTTACACAATGGTGTAATTTATTTGTTTCAATGTTTGTTAAGCCAAGTGTTGGTGGCTGTGTGCCTTGACTGTTGTAAGTGGCTTTGGATAAAAGCGCCAGCTAATTGACTGAGTGCAAATGTAAATGGTGGGTGGGTGGTCATGGGAGATCAACTGAGATCTTTTAATGCTATTGGACAAATGTGAGCGATTGTTGTGCTAAAGCCACCTTTGTTGTGATGCTATATCTCAGACAATGAGGCATACTGTGGAAAGACCTGCACTTCAGAGACAGAGAACCAATGGCTGGGAGTGAGTCTAGCGAGAGAGCCGGTTACAGGCTCTGTGATGGTAAGCCACTCTTACGCCAATCCAGACACCTCTCGTAGCTAGAGTGCAGTAATAAACGCAGTGAGGGTTATTGTTCAACGAGTATTCTGATTCTTTTGCATAGAGGAACTCTTAAATGTTTCATTGAGGAAGATAAAGAGTCCTTTTTACAGCTTAGGGACCATACTGTGGAGGCTGATTTTGTTGTACAGAGTACAGACCTACAGAGCTTCAGAACAAGCTCATAAACAAATAGCATCTTATTCATGTCCACCTTTTGTTACTTTGGATTTCAGGCTTGTGGACATCGTTGGAAAAATGTATTTTACGCCAAATCAGAGAATCATAAGTTGCCACATGGCAGATGCTTCAAGATTGGGGCCGATCTCACGACTTCTCTTCCACTGACTCCATGCTACAGAGGTACAGCATGGCTTTATGTAACATAAAGGACAACAGCTATGTCCTGTAATATACAGTAAATAACCTTTCTGTTGTCCTATGGGCTTGTCTTTAACATTAATTAAATGACAATATCTGAAGTGCCTCTTTGATATGACCATTATTTGTATCCTGTAAGATCGCTGACTGTCATAAATGTTTCTCCTTCCTCTATATATTTCCTGGCCCCATATGTGTCTCACAACTAACTGATAATGAATATCTCTCTTCTCCCTTATCAGATCACCAGAGAAAATTTGGCGAGGACTACGGGTCCTGTCAAGCAGGGATGTCAAACTTTTTAACAGAGGTGATTCATCTTTATTAGACTGTCTCACAGAATTGGATGTGCAATCTTACCCATTGCAGGGGGGTGAGTGAGTTATCTTTTGCCACTCTCTGCCACAGGAACTGGTTATAATGGGTGCCCCAGGAACATCATACTGGACCGGGTCTGTTCTTGTATACAATTCATCAAGCAACGTCCTGTCGGCATATCTGGATGAAGACAGCATGGTTCTCTATGGCAGCTATCTTGGTAGGTGTTACACTTAACGTAATGTTCTAATGTTGGTTGTCTATTGTCATTTTTGAAGCAATTGATGTTGTCCATATGTGATGAGATCAATAGCCTGATAATCAACATGGGTACCACTCCATTGGAAATGCATGCTGTATATATTTAGCTGATGTGCTGTGAAAATTTTTCAAACATTGCCAGGATTTGAATAGTCTCAGCAGATCCTTGCCTTGCCTTTCATCGTGGGGTTTTTAATCCTATGAAGGGAAGTTGTGTTGTCCCGTGAGAACAGGAAGCTGATAGTCTGGTGCAGCAAGTTGCTCAATGCAAGTTGCAGCTGCAAAAAAACAAACAAAAAAAACAAGGCAATCATTAGCCCAATGTTTGATCTGTTTGACACAAGGTAGCTAGTATTCATAAAAACATGTCATGAACTCAATGATGGCATCACTCTCTCTAAACATCCTAAGTATAAGTAAGTTGTGTAAGCATTACTTATGACTTCACTGTTTATGAATGTTCTTTGAAAACAGTTATTATAAGAAGCTTCCAGATGGGTGTGTTACACCTTGTTTGTGATGACATCTTCCTTTAGTCTAGACATAAGGCGAGTGCTGTTGTTGATGTTGTGTGGCACCTGAACACTGTGCTATCCATATGCTGTGCTTCCTCTGCTGGTATCTGAGGCACCTTAGCTGAAGGTGTGTTTTTCTCTGTCTCCTGCCAGGTTACTCTGTGGGCGCAGGGCACTTCCTGAGTGCCCAGAGCACAGAGGTAGTGAGCGGGGCACCCCAGCATGGGCAGACTGGTAAAGTAAGAGTTCACCTTTGGTACTATTCTTTCTCCCATCAGTCCCCCCTCCCCGTGGTCTTTCTTGAGTATTTCTGTAATTGTGAGAACATTGGTGTGAATGGTCTCTCTGTGTGTGTGTGTGTGTGTGTGTGTGTGTGTGTGTGTGTGTGTGTGTGTGTGTGTGTGTGTGTGTGTGTGTGTGTGTGTGTGTGTGTGTGTGTGTGTGTGTGTGTGTATGTGTGTGTGTGTGTGTGGACATCTTTGTGAATTCTTGAGGCTTAGCCCCTGGTTATGCCTCTTTCTCTTTCTCTCTCTCTCTTATGTATGTTACGGTGTGTGTGTGTGTGTGTGTGTGTGTGTGTGTGTGTGTGTGAGAGAGAGAAAGAGAAAGCAAGTGAAATAGTGTGTGAAAACAGGGGAAATTATTTTGTGTTGTGCTCATGTGTGTGAGAGAGACAGTGAAGAAAGTGTATGTGTGTGTGTGTGTGTGTGTGTGTGTGTGTGTGCTGCATTCCTACAGAGCGAGGGGCGTAAAATACACTGTTGAAAGGGATGCCTGTGGGGTTTTGCTACAGTTTGAAACGTTATTATTGTTTGATCTTGTGATACCCCTGTGCAAATGGAAGGGATTAGTATTACAAATGGTTACTGTGCCATTCATATGATTCGGATATGAACGTCATCAAACACTACAGAACAGCTTAGGCCAAGGAAGGCCCTCTTTTTCATGGTGTTTGGTACAAAAGAACGTCCATTTGGCACTTCTGCGAATGTCACTGTAGGCTAAAATTTTCTCCATCTGTGCAGAAGAGGAAGTAGGTCGTCATGCAGCATAGTTTTTTCCGCCTGCAGTATAAATATTTACGAGCATTGTGAATGTTGGCTTACCAAAGATCCACGTTATACATATGTTGGGGTTCGGTATGTGGGCTAAGAATGAGCGCTTAACCCGTTGTGTGATCGTTCCCCTGTGTGTCTTGCATCTGCAGGCGTACATATTGCGGACCGAGGGGAATGTTCTGAAAATAGTCGATACGGATCTGCGAGGCACCAAGGTGAGTCATTCTGACCGAGGACATTCCTCCGTACTCCGGCACAATTTCCATGTGGTTTGAATCAGGGGTGGGGTGGGGTGTGTGTGTGTGTGTGTGGGGGGGGGGTTACGTTTTTACGTCCCTTATTTATTTGGCTCTGCTCGTCTGGCCGTGTGCAGCTGGGGTCCTACTACGGGGCGAGCGTGTGCGCCGTGGACCTGAACGCCGACGGCCTCTCGGATCTGCTGGTGGGGGCTCCCATGTACAGCACCGTGCGGGAGGAGGGGCGAGTGCACGTCTACATCAACCAAGGCGAGGTGGGTCCCCCGTGCATGTGTCTCATGGGCCCTGTGTGTGTGTGTGTGTGTGTGTGTGTATGCATATTTGGACATCGTATGAGCTGTTACGGCCAGCTCAGAAGCTGCAACATAATTATGAAGATGGTCATCAGAGTTTATCAAAAATATTGATATTTTATTGCAATAAATTAATTTGCACTCTAAAATCTAGAGGTTTCCTTGTAAAAGACACACACACACACCCAGGAGCATGGCTTGCTCTGGTGTGGAGAAAAATGGCAGCGCCTGAAGGCCAACTCCAGAGCTTCTTATCCACACCTTCAGGTGTACACCATTAGGCTGATTATTGGCCTTGTACCACCCAAAGGCTGCTGCACTGTCACTGCAGGGCCAGTGGGGTCCAGAGGGGCGTAACAGAGCACACTATATAACCTATGAGTACTTAGTAGTATTTAAGGAACTAACCCACTTAAAAGGCCGCAGTTGTATATTTAGACAGTTTTCAAAAAATCACTGTGGCGAGGTGCGAAGTTCATTTAAGTATAGTTCAGTGAACTATGAAGTGATGTGTCCTCCCTGTTTCAGAGAATGGCCTGGTTTTGAGCTTCTATGTGTTGGTGCATATAAGGCAGGGCATTATGCAGAATAAGGCTGGTGCATCTCTATATGCAGCACAGGGCGTTACATAAAAGTCAGGAGGATGTTGTGCAGCTGTCCTTGCATCTGAGTGCATTAAGTGCATTCTGTGCTGCCTGTCAGTGTGAGGCTTGATGTTTGAATGCACGGCCCTGAGACTGACTAAACACTAAGGTCATGCAGATTAGATGGTTGGCCTTGCGTTATAAAAGATTAACAGTTGGGGAAACAGAGCCCTTCCCACACTCTGTCATTGGAACAGATTCTGTTGTTTGCTTTCAACCGAAATGTATTTCTTTCCCGCGTTTAATGTGTTTCGGCAAATCACATCGTAATCACATGCAGCGTCGTTTCTTTCCAAAGTCGCTGCCAGTAATACAGTCGCTGCAGTACTGCTTTGAGGTGTCTCAAGTCAGAAGTGTCATGATGCAGCAATTGTCTCTTGTTTTCTGTTCTGATTTTCACCTGTTTGACTCAGAGGTGCTAAGTTCAAGATTTTTTTCCCGTTCTGAGTGCGCTGTGCTCTGCCTTGAGACGAGATGCAGGCACAATGACAGTGAAGGAGTGTTGTAATAAAAATGGCTTATGGCTTAGTGTTGCAACAGCCTCAGGACGATGTTTTTGACAAATTACTTTGAGACAAGTTCGTTTTTTAGGATATTAGGCGCCTTCCCTCTGGTGTGTAGAGGATATAAGCCACACTACATGACATGAAAAACTTCCAATCATTACCCCTGTAATGACTGCTTCCTCGCAATAACTGTACAAAAGAGCATGATTTTGATCTCTTTACCAAAATAATGTAGCTTCCTATTTTGGTTGTGCTATGTATGAAATCCGCAGTGTTGTAAGTTGATACTGTATGAATGAATTTGGTCAAATGAATGCATTGCATATTCTTTTCAGGCAAACATGAAGGAGTTGGAATTTACCTTAGAGGGGAGTGACGCATATGCCGCGCGCTTTGGAGAGACCATCACTAACCTCGGAGATATTGATGATGACGGATTCTCTGGTAAGCAAGTAAAAACATTTGGAAATTGTGAATTCATTTAGCAGAATACATTTGCCATTTCTTGCACATACTTGAGAAAGGGCCAATTAGTTTGATTCCTTCCATGTCTAAAGAGGAGGGTTTTTTGGGGGGGAAATTGTTTGCTTGAGAATGAATGGTGAATGACGGCGGCAGGGTAGGAGAGAGAGAGAGTAGATGCAGTCTGGAGCACAGACAGCCTCCAGGTCAGGAAGCTGTCAGACGCACAGAGAGATGAGAGAGATGAGATGAGCTTCATTTCCCTCTGTTTGCGGTTTGTGAGATACTGCATTTCCTGGAAACGTGCTGTCGACACAATTATGCAGAACAGCCTGAAAAACTGAAGCATGGCTTTAACTTGAGCTCAGATCTGTGAAAGTTTGTTGAACTGTACATTTCTCTATTTACTCTTGTTGTTGTTGTTTGTTTGTTGTTTTGTTTAAAAAAAAAAAAAAAAAAAAAAAGGTGTTAGTGATTTAATGTCACACCCCATTCCAGTGTTAAAACTTCTCACTTCTACTTGGATACTCTGCCCACAGGCTACCTACAGATGCAAACTATCAGTTCACACGCTCTTCATTGCAATTATTGGTTATGGTTAAAGTTAGGGGTTGGATTTGGTTATGGTGATGTCTAGTAATTGTTCAGCAACAATTTTCCATGCTGAGCTTGAATCTTAGCAGAGGATCAGTTACGTCCCTGTGGACAGACAATCTTAGTAACGTGTTAGTGAACTTCTTACTTCATTTGTGCTGGCTTTTGCTCTCACGGGTCATGACGAAGAGCCACCTTCTCCGTCAATCCCGTCTGCTATATCAAGGTCTATGTTTAGGGAGGAGAGTGTTCTTCTTTATTATTTCAAAAGATAGAAATCTTAGACACGTAGGCAAGTTGTGAAGTGCTGATGGTGTTAGTTGGTCCCCGTGTGTCACTCTAACCCCCCCCCCCTCCACCCCCTCTGGATGTGTTGCAGACGTGGCGGTGGGAGCGCCTCATGAGGACGACCTGCGAGGCGCTATATATATCTACAATGGGAGGAAGAATGGCATCAGGCAGAGCTTTTCTCAAGTAGGTCCCAGCTGCTGTTTGTGCACAGGAGGGGGGGTGGGCGGGGGGCGGCTGGGCCTGAGCAGACTCGTGGGAGGGGATGGGGTGAGGTGCGGGGTGCGGTGGGGGGGGGGGGGGGGGACAATTGTCCCATTGTTTCTGCGGTGCAAGCCTTGGGATAGCCGGGGGAAAGGGGAGGGGGGGAGGGGGGAGCTGCACCAGCTGAATTGCTGCAATTTCCTGACAGTGTTGAGAGCCCCCCCCACAAACTCCTCTCCTCATAGTGTTTTGGAATGGTAATTAAAACTGTGCAATTAAAAGAGTATAAATATGCAAATGAAGAAGCATGGCTTCATTAGCAAATGAAACAAAGTGCTCTCAGATAGGAGAAATACTGCTGAAATAGACCCAGTGTAGGACATTACTGGCCAATTATGTGGCTACAGAACATGACAGAGGATCGACTAATATATCTTTCTTGTCTGTGCTCCACAGAGAATCACAGGGAAGACCTTGGGCAACGACCTAAAAATGTTTGGTCAGTCCATCTCCGGAGGCGTTGATGTTGATGGCAACGGTTTCCCAGGTAACGTCCCTATCGCTATGCTCCCACGTACCATCCTTAATCTTGTTTCCCCCCCCACGAGTGTGTTCTCTGTAGTCTTTTGAGGTGGTGAGCAGATGAATAATTTAACAGCTAAACTCTCTTCTGAAAGAGGAATGGTGTTGCAATGGCCACTTTACACTGCCCTAACAACTCCAGCATCCAGCGCACTTGCAGACACTAACGAGTTATCTTGAGTTGGAAAGGTCCAAGCCTTTTGATATTCATGTACAAGTGTTAGTGCTTGTTGGGAAATGTTTGTTTGAGAATCTGTAGTGGGTCCTTTACATGATATGCATACAAACTCCATAGTTTTGACATGTCAGCCATCTTCAGTATGGACCGGCATTGTAAACCAAAATAAGCAAGCAGAGACTCAATCTCAATGACTGCAAAAGGAGCGGCTCGTTCCTGAGCCAATGTCCTTATGACCTACTAAAAGTCCTCTTTCTGAGGCGCATGGACAGTTTTTTTCCTCTCCGTTGGTGGTCCCATAATATCCATGGGGTCTTGTTTGTCATGGTCTATACATAGTAGGATAAACAGGATGTGCCTCAGACCATTGCTGAGATGCACCCACTTACAGTATGTCCTCCTTCTACTCCGCTATTAGTTGTGGGCTTTTTCAACTTTGAACAGCATTGGAAATGTACCCAGACAGGTTTCTTAAAAATCAAAGTCTGTGTCAATTGTTTGCATGTCAGAGGGAAGGGGCATGATCATTTAGAGGTGAACAGTGCAGGTTAAGTAAAAGAATAGAAAAAGATGCATGACATGATTTCTCCAACCATTTTCTGTTTTTCTTGCAGATGTTGCTGTAGGTGCATTCCTCTCTGATGCAGCGGTGGTGCTTCGGTAAGAGTGGTTTAGTTCCCTTTCTTTTGACGCATTCTCATGTTGTCAACATCAGATGCATGTGTGAAAGCTTTGGTCTCCGTGGAGTTTCCTGTTCTGTTTTGTTCACGCTTAATAGCAAGTACAACTCAGAACTTAGTCAGTGAGAAGATGTAAAACCCTCAATTATGTCTGCTCAGTGCTCACATAACTGAGGCTGAATTACAAACAAAGCAGTACAGTATAACAGAAGATAAATTCAGCCTGGCATAACAAAGATGTGAAAATCTCCATTTCATAACAGTGTAGTCTAATGTTGTCAGCTGTGTCTTTCAAGGGTGCGAGCAGACTTGGGTGAATAGCATTTCTATGAAGCTTTACTTTTCATTACAACATTACCTGAGCATGTATGTAGGAATAAATCTACAGCAAAATATAGGAGCATACCATAGACAACTGGCTGTATTGACAGTGAAGGGTCGTCCTCTTAACAAGAGAACCAATTCTCTCAGAAAACAATTCAAAAGGGCAAGGATGTCATTGCTTGTAAAAAAAATGAAGAGAATGAGGGGCCTCTTCCTGTTTTATAGAATATCTGTCACCCAACAGCCAACGACACAGGGCCCACTGTGAGCGTGTCCTTATTTTTAGCTACCCGTGTGACTATGGGTCGGGGTGAAGCATGTGGTGTGGATGTGTGGTGTGTGTGCATGTGCGTGTGTGTGCGTGTGTGTGTGTGTGTGTGGTGATGGTAATGGTGAACCCTGCTGTCTCAGGACGCGCCCTGTGGTGAAGGTGGAGGCCTCCATGGTGCTGCCCGCCAGCGTGAACCGCTCCCTGCCGCTGTGTTCCGAGAACGGCCAGCGCGCCGTCTGCGTCTCGGCCAGGGTGTGTTTCACTGTCACGGGCCGCCGCCTCGACGGACGCATCAGTAAGTTTTGCACCAACGCAGCGCCGATTCCTGTGCACGCCCCTGCCACCCGCCCCCCCCCCCCCCCACGTCATACTTTAACACAACATTACCAAGCATTCCTAGACACACTTCTAGATGGAATAGTGCAATAGTCACCATCGAACACCAACAAGCAGTGTCATTTTAGACCAATGTGACCATGCTTTTGGTCACATTGGTCAGTGCATGCCATCTGAGGTGCATGTGACTAAGCAATTCTTTTCTCACAGAAAGGAGCCCAATAGCCTGTAGAAGGAGTCCTCTTTCAGTGCAGTGGCTCTTTGTCAGTTATAAGGCACCACACTCATCTTATCAGCCTGTGCTGAGACACTGAGGAAGCTGGACACGCACTGGTCCCCAACAGTCCAGACCTTTATCTGTCCCCTGCACTCCCAGGGACTCAACTGACCGTTGGTTGCAGCTGGGTGGGAGCACAGACAGGGGCAGGCTGATAGGCAAATGTTTTGCTTAATTTAGACGTCAATAACAGGCATGACGGTCAACTGTGTGTGGTCATGGTAATGCAATGATGGTTTTGGTAGTTCTGCTTTTGGTTCTCTGCATGTTTTGAGAGGTCTATATTTGAAATATAACATTGACACTTACACTGCAAGAACTGCTCATCTTTATCAAGTCTTATTAGTCTTATATTAAGGTAATTCACTTTAAGGTAGCCTAATTCATCTAATACATGTTTTTAGTAAAAAAAAAGAGACTTATTTTATTTTCAGACATCTCAGCCAGACAAATTAGCTTAAAGCACTGGCAGCCAAATTTTCTTATTTTAAAGATAAATCTGCTTAAGGAACTGGCAGCCAAAAGTGCTTGTTTTCTTGGTAATATGTCTGAAAATAAGTCAGTCTTATTGAATTAAGTTAAATGGTTTTACGGGAAAGGACTGGGTAGGACGGTAGGTAGATAGGTAGGTACTCTAGGTACTGTAGGTAGGTAGGTAGGTAGGTATATAGATAGATAGACAGATAGGATTGTTTTTAACATGAGATAACTTAATACACATATAACACTATGTTAGACAAGTAGTTTTTGCAATGTACCAAAATGAATAGATGGATGTGGATGTGGTTGTGGTCATCATTTGGTCATAATGGTCTTGGTTGTTCTCCTTTTTAGTGCTCTGGTTTTGTCTTGGTAGTGTTCTTTTTTTAATGCAACATTTTAACTTACCATTCACCAAGTGAATAGATAGGAGGTTCTTAGTGTTAGACAGCATTACACTTATTCATCAAGTATACTCTGCTGTCTGCCGTTTGTCATTGTCACTAACTACTGTTTCTTTCCTTTTCCTGCATCCTCCTTCTCAGAAATGCTCTACAACATTACTGCTGATGTGAATCACAAAGAAGGCTTCCCCTCACGCTTCTATTTCCACGGCAACGGAACTTCCAACATTACCAGAGGCCACATCTGGGCCAATGCTGGCGAGCACATCTGTCAAACTCACCAGGCCTTCATGAGGGTGAGTAACGACTGGTCCATGCAACATGTCCATCATTAGAGCTTTTGATCCTGACCTGGGCTCACTTGGACTGTTGGTTCGGTTCTTTTTGAGAATGTGAACGTAGTCCTCCGAACTTGGGCGCAGACCCAGGACCGGACCTGAGTCCACCAGAAAACCCAGCTTTGGAAGACAGCAGTGAATGAAACACTGGGCACAAACACACATCACGTAAAGCACTTAGAACCAGTGTGAGACCAAGTGTGTTTGAGAGCCACTAGGAAAATCACTGACCTTCACCTGGTGGAGCACACTCACTAGTGCGTGTCTTGAGAGCACATCAAAGCTCACCGTGGCTTGTGTGCGCTCCGACCTCAGCGTTTGATGCTGTAGAATGCACTCAGGGTGACTCCCATTACACAGCCCTAATAGAGAATGAATAAAGAAGCACAGTAGCTTCAATGAAACTGATAGTGACTTTTGTGGTTTGAGGATTGATTGGTCATTTTCCTAGTGCCACAGATATCTGGAGACTCAGTCAGCATGATGGCCAATCAGGAAACAGGCTTATTCTTTCAGTGATGCACATCAAGGGAGAGCGACAAGCTTCTCCCAAACAATTCACCCGTATCTCTAAGTATATCCTAAGCTTCTTCCTGGGGGGTCTTTGATCATAAAGACCCTGCCATGTACTTGGCCAAATGTCATGCTAATAGAACTGTTTCTGAGTACTTGGAATAGTTACTAAAGTACTCAATGGGAGGTGTGAAAGCTGTCCATTTCTGCACACCCAGCATCTACAGTATAGGCAAAGAGTCACAGAGGTATCTAGAAAGTCATGCTAAATCTAAATCTACATAATGTATAAACTAGAGAGATGAATAGACCAAAATCCTGCATGATCATAAGAAATGCACCAAATATACGCATGCAGGATGGGTTCTGATTCTCAACTCTTTCAGCATACAAAGCTACACAGAGCTGAAAGATGCATTACAGTATTCCAGGTGTTTCAGGGGAGCCTTGCCGAACCCCAAACCCCAACCCCACCATCACACCCCCACCCCAGCCCTACCCATCCCACTCCCCCCACCTTCAGATCCTCTCCCAGTGTTCAGTCCCAGCTAATCCAACTCATGTTTTAGAGTAATTAATGGCTCCCTCCATCTCACTCCCCCCTTTCTCCCCTCCCTCTCTCACTGCCTCTCTTTCTCTTGTTCTCGTTTCTTCCGCTGCCTCTCTCTCACTCCCTCTCTCTCTCTCTCTCTCTGTCTTCTGTCTTTCTCTCACTCACCGGTGTGTTATAAATAGCCATTGGCGAAACTGGCGACTACAAACACGCGCGAACATCCGCCTGAGAAAAAGTCCCTGACTGCACACCTGTAATGCCAACGTGTGTGTTTCTCAGTGCAGTCATGACGGGGGGGGGGGGGGGGGGGGGTTGAATCAACAAAGTGGGAGAGGAGCAGATGTCTGGTATGGACACACGCTCTTGATCAGGGGTGGAGAGGTTGCCCAGGCTTTGAAGAGATCACCCTGTACTTTTTAGTTTGCACAATGCATGTTGTTGGGGGGAGGGGACGGGGTTTGTGTGCGAGAATGGTAAAAGATCTTTTGGCAATGACATCAGGATGTCCGTGAATATCAATTGATCACATACACATGTATTGCTTGCACACACACACACACACACACACACACACGTACACTCTCTTCATGGTCTCTCTCACACACATAACCACCACACAAAATGATTTCCCCTTGTTTTCACACACTATCACACACACACACACACACACACACACACACACACACACACACACACACACACACACACACACACACACACACACACACACACACACACACACACACACACACTTACACACACACACACACACACACACACACACACACACACACACACACACAGTGGGGTGGTCACTCATAAGGTACTTGAGATAAACTTGCTTTCTAATGGGTGTGGTGTAGCCTCTGTGGTGTGTTTGTGTCTTGACCAAAACCACACACACTTACTGATCCCCTCTTCACTACTCATCTCAAGAATAAGACTGTGGCTGATCCAGGAAATCTGACTCTAAACCTAACCAAGCGATACATAACATTTGGCTGACATTGACGTGTGTGTGCGTCTGTGTGTGTGGGTGTTTGCGACAGGGGGGCAGTTGAAAAGGTGGACGGGGAAATCCTTTCTGTATTTCTGACAGTTCCTTTCTGATTAATGACTATGATGATGACAAGGATCTATTTCATACGTTTATTTTCCTGTTGTATAACGTGCAGTATTGATATTGTTTTGATGTGATATACAGTAGAGTGTATATTCTTACTTTTACACTGCGTCAGGAGCACTTGGCTTAAGAAACACTTTTTTATTTACAAACAGCATTTTTTTATCTAGCAGGCAACATACTGTACATGTCCTGTCAGGATACTGTCAGTATGGATTTGAACCAGATCATGAACATGACTTTGTTTGACTATAGGTATTGGTTATCAATAGTTCTGCTCTGTCTCGAGTTAGCTATGTATCTGTGTGTGTTAATAAGATGTGTAAGGGCAGGCAGTGGTAAATGCCTTCACATATGTGTGTGTGTGTGTGTGTGTGTGTGTGTTTGTGTGTGCACCCTGCCCTAGCTCTCTTTTGAAATCTTTAACGTTTGGCACGGCCATTGTTTGCCACTGTTAGATCGCACCACAGAACCAAAAGCTTTCATAGCCATGCATGATGGAGAGTGTGTGTGTGTGTGTGTGTTTGCGTGCGCGCGCACATATTTGTGAGTGTGTGTGTGTGTTTGTGTAGTGTCCTTATCCCCCTCCTTGAACTGATTGCAGTGGGGGCTCCTGGTTTTGACTTTGACCGGTGAGGTGTCTCCATCTGAGCGCTCTGTCTCCGCTGGTGCAGTGCAGTGCAGCTGTGGTGGCCACCGTCCAGGAGCTGGGCTGGAGCGCCGCACAGCGCCACTGTCTGCTGGAGGAGTCTGTCAGAGTGGCGGGTCACACACACACACACACACACACACACACACACACACACACACACACACACACACACACACACACACACACACACACGTCTGCTATGCCAGCCAAGCCGGGCTCAGGAGAGACACGGTGTGAGACCTGCACCAGCTGGGTCCGGACAGAGAGAGAGAGAGAGAGAGGGAGAGAGAGAGAGAGAGAGAGAGAGGTTGAGAGGGGGAGAGAGAGAAGGAGAGAGAAAGAGAGGGAAGTGGAAGAGAGAGAAGGGGGGGGGGGGAGGTTGCTCTGCCCCACTGATGATGAGCCCTCATCAGCATCAATTACCAGGGACACAGGGGCCATGGGCTGGATGGCTGTTCCAGAGAAAAAAAGATGGGCAAAGCAAACTGATCTCTACGTCTAGAGAAACCAAACACCTTCATGGTAGCTCTGCTACTTGGCTAGAATTGACTGTGAGAAAGTGACCTTGGTTTCTTTAGATAGCGCTGCAAATGAACTTGACTTCTTGACTGAGAATGTAGATTTCTGCTGCTAATTCTCAACCCCCCACCCCCCCACCCCCCCACCCAACCCCCACCCCATTCCTCTATCTTGCTTTCTCTCTCTCCTCCTCCCTCTTGCAGAAGGACATCCGTGACATCTTCACTCCCATCCGTTTCGAGGTGCGCTACGAGCTGGGGGAGCACAGCACCTCCAGGGCCGGGGCCCGCGACTTCCCCCTGCTCAAGCCCATGCTGCAGCAGACGGGCGAGCACAACAACGTGGTGACGGAGGAGGTGGGACATTTTTAAATCTAAACTTGAAAACCTTTCTTTTTTTCACAGCATTTTAGTCCGTGAGCCAGAGGGGTTGGTCGTTACCGAAAAGGTGGCAAAGGCTACCATACCTTTTCTGAAAGCCTGGAATCTCAGCTTTTCAATGATGTATGATGGCCATCTGACAAGAGTAGCTGTTTTGAGTTATGACACATAATGTATAAATCAAGCAGAACACTGAAATACTTCATTTTGTTATGTTTGGTATCATTTTAAAGGGGAGACTCTGAGCTTTCATTTAAATCCTTTTGTGAACATTTTGGATAAGTACAGCCAACCCTGGAGCTCTTCAAACCTTTAATCACACACATTTTCCTGCCATTTCCCTGCCATCTTTTGTCTTTTAATCCTGTGGCACCTGGGAGCATCAGAGAAACTAAATCCAAACACTGAAATACTGGCATGACCCTAAGAACAGCTACTCTTGTCAGATGGCCATCATACATCATTGAAAAGCTGAGATTCCAGGCTTTCAGAAAAGGTATGGTAGCCTTTGCAACCTTTTCGGTAACGGTTTCCTTAATCAGTCATTAGCTAGCTACCCGACCCCCGTTTCTATTTACCTGATGTGATTATGATTTTATTTTCTTACTATATTTTTTGTCTATTTATTGTTTTATCTATGCTATTTATTTATTTTTTAATTGCTTGGTTTTACTTACTGTGCAAATCAACGTGTGTTTTTATTATTTTTATGTTATTATTAGGGGTATACTCCTACTCCTAACTGTGCATGTTGTTAACATGTCTTGAGACCATGGTCATGGTGATATCGCACTATAAATATCAATACATTGAATTGATGCGCTCCTCAACCCCCACCCCCCCTTCCCTTCCCTCACATCATTGTATACCACCTTCAGATTTCCACACTGTTGTGACAATGTCTTAACAAAACTATCACTCCATATCCGTTCTATTATTATCTAAATGATCATGCATGCACTGACCTCTAAAGCGTTTAAGTAAGAGTTTGTTGACCTTGTTGCTAATTACTAGTTGCTAATTAGGCATGTTTATCAAGTGCATTAACCGCGGGTTCTTTTTCTCTCTGGCATGTATTAATAGACTGAGTTTGCTCGATACTGCGCCTGGGAAAACTGCTCTACCAACCTGCAGGTTTCAGCACACCTGGTCTTACCCCAGTAAGTCATTCTTTTACCACTTCGAAGTTACGAACAGAGCATTTTCCTAAATGCAAATACTTTTTTAATGCCACCTGAAAGAGAACTGAGAGTGCAGTGTGTCATTTGCACAAGCAGAAATGAAAGCATGGATCTATGTTTATCCCAAACGATTATGTAATACCAGAGATCTCTGGAAAAGATATGTGAGTCAGTCAGAGAGGTGTTGACAGTCACAGCGACAACTCACCATGGTCTGGGTCTCAGTGGCTTGAACTCAGTGAACGTACATCGGCTAAATGAGAAGATAAAAGTCAGTGGTTAGCGTGGTACTTGTGGGGGAATGATGACTATCGCTCAGTGTCATGGTGTGGTCGCGTCTCTTCCGTTAGGTGCATGGGAGTATGTTCACCTACGTAGCCACTCGCCTCAGATCTGACTGATAAAGAGAAAATGTTGAGACCATGAGGCTCATAGACCATGAGATTGTAACATGGTGATGTTGAGCAAAAATAGAACAGGTGCAAGATAACTTCTACAGGTTCTACAGAGAATGCTTCAGGCGTTGCTTCTGCTTCAAGTGCTGTTTCAAAGCAAGAAACCACGAAATACCCCTCGAGGACTTGACTTACAGTCTACAGTTTCGGGATTGGAATGTTTGAATATGCAAATAGTGGGGGAAAACACAGGTAGTCACAATATCCAACCGCAAGTGCTCATATTGGTAATCAAATTTGCACTTAAACATCATAATTTATAGGCCTCCCTTTCCCCCAGCTTGGTAATACTACATGATTTGATTACTCCTTAGGCATCTGTATGTGTGTGCGCGCGCGCGTGTGTGTGTGTGTGTGTGCGTGCATGTGCCCGCCAACAATGGGCTTGATTCTTGTCCCCATAGCAAATGTGCACCTGGTGCTCTTATTGTAGATGCGAAACATCAGGTTTGAGTCCCTTGTTGCAAGACCCATAAAAAATACCAGTAACAGCCTGGACCAACCCCCACCATCTCTCTGTTTCTCAAAAACACACACACACACACACACACACACACACACACACAGAGATAAATACACTCCAGCTCCCTTGCTTGAGACATGGGAAAATGAATGTGTTCAACATAATGGCAGTCTGTCTTCCCTTGTCACCATGCTGTTGCATAGCTATTGAGTGCAAGTCACATCTTGCACCCAGAGCCTCACTTATTATTACTGTGTCTGGTCACAAAATGAGTCATCTCAGATATAATCACGATTATCTCTGGTCTTCCAGTCAGAGCTGTGCCAAGTGCATTAATTGGTTAAACACTTAGTTTAAAGTGCATCCTATGTGTCTGTATTGTACGCGAGGCAGAGGAATGTCAAAGCGGTTTTGTTTGTTTTTTTCGCAGGAGCTTCAACAACATGTCCTACTTTGCTCTGTCGTCCGGGAAGACCATCATGCTCAACGTGACGGTGGTCAACGCCGGAGACGACGCCTTCCTCCCCAAGATGCGCCTCCGCTTCCCCAGCAGTCTGCACTACATTAAAGTGCTGGACGCCGTAAGTGCCACATGACTGGCCTTGAGTCTCGGCCAGAGCCGGGCTCTGGGCTTGATCAAGTGCTGCAGGACACAGAAGTAGTAGTAGTAGTAGTAGTAGTAGTAGTAGTAGTAGTAGGGGTATATAGACACACTGAATCAATGAAGAAGTGAGTTTTTGGGGGCGGCTGTGGCAGTCGGTTCAGTTGTTTGGCTTCACTTGTCAATAATCTGATTTTGCAGGAGGAGAAATATGTCAGCTGTGACATTGTGGAGGAAAACAAAACCACCCTTGGACTGGACTGCAGCGTGGGCAATCTGTACCTCGCTGCGCTGGCAAAGGTAAATGAATCTCCTCTTAGTTCTCCGAGAAAAAAAGAGGTAATTCGATTTCTCTGGGCAAAATGAATTTGTGAAATTGAATCCAAACTCTCCACACGTGCAGCTCAACATCAGCTTTCTGCTGGACGTGAACCAGAGCAGTCCAGAGAATCTGACCATCAGTGTCCACATGGCGAGGTAAGAATGGCCGCTTTCCAAACAGAAGCTAAGTCTTAAACAGATCTAGAACTGTGTGCCAGGGTCAGTTAAAGTTCCATTCCAGAGCTTTCCGGAACGCACCGGAACACCAGTCACATGTTAGACAGAACAGTCACAAAGAGATAGTCTGCTGTCTTGTTTCGTTACACTTAGCTGGTTGTGGCATGGAGCAACCTTAGAATTGTGCTTTAGCGTTTACCATTCAGGGAGCTTTTTATAGCATAGCTCTGCTGTTTGAGACATTTCAACCCCTGTGGGTTCAGTTAGCTGTTCACCAATTATGCATCTCATGTGCTTTGAGGAGTCTATATGTTTTTCCTAAGGAGCTGTGGTTTACCAAAATATTTAACCGGTTGCCAAAGCCACGTTCAATGTTAAAGAATCTCCTTGAGATTTCCATATAAGCATACATTCCTAGCAAATGGCAACACATCTTCTTTTAATAAAATGAGTTGCTTAAATGCTATTTTGTGTAATCTCTATATGTCTCATTTCCTTTTTGTCTCTTGTTTCTTCCCAGTGATAATTATGAGAATGAGGATCTTCTGTATGACAACACTGCAACCCTTTCATTACCTGTGAAATATGGCGTCGCCCTTACAGTTCATGGGTAAGAACCGATCTCAGCTGTGCACTGGCTTACACACTGTTGACATGTGCTGTATATTTGACATAGCATGGTCTAGAGTATCACACAAGAACCCGCCCACCACAGCAAATGATTTACTACTATTGGTCGACCCAAGTTTGTCTTTCCTTTCCGACGTATGGTGTGAAGAGGGTTTCAAGAATGATTTAGATGGCTTTAATTGTATGGATCATTAAATGCATTTTTTCCCATGCAGCTTTGTTTCTCCCACATCATTTGAGTTTGGGGAGCAACAAACCATACCAGTTGACTGCTACACAGAGAAGTTAAATTACACATACAAGGTACAAGTTCATATCCAGTCATCTCATAATACAATATCACAATTTCATTTAGACTTATATTGATAACGTTGTCATGTTTTTACTCATATGTGTGTTGTTGCTTTCACCTCCAGGTTGTAAACCTTGGTCCGAGTAAATCTGTCAAAACAAAATTTGAAATTGATATCCCTCAATCCATAACGCCATACGAGCACCAGTTAATGAAGATTTCTGAGCTTCAGGTAAGGCTACAGACAGGAACACTTTCAAATGACTCTGTTACTGTATGTAAAATTTTTTATATTTTCTATGAAGGTAGTAGTTCAGGGGATATGAAAACTCAAGTCATATATCTACAACCTTAACCTCGAACTACCAGTAACCTCAAAAGGTTTTGCAGTGTGACTTGCCTATGCTTCACTTTCACTGACTAGAAACTGGAAACAAGAATGTTTAAAGGCAGAAGCTTACAACCTCTTTGTGAGTAGATACTGACTGAAGTTTCTCGTCAGGGTAAAGTATTCCTTTTGTGGTGTAAACCACATTGTTTTGTTTTGTTTATAGACATCAGCTGGAGACTGCATTGTGAGGAATGACACACTTTGGACAAGTTCTGACTGTGATGTCCCCAAATCTTCATTCTTCTATGAACTGGTCTTCTTCTTCTCAAAAGTCAGCAGACGCAGAATGGTAAACACAAGAGCTTAACACCTCTACTCTCACTGAACCACCCACCCAAACACTTTAACTCACTCACACACACAGTGTCTCTCTTTCTCTCACACACACACACACACACACACGCACGCACGCCCTAGCTGGTGGGTCTTTAGAGAATGTTAATGGACAGGTGCCGTTGTGCCTTTCAGTACTGCTCCAGAGGGGACAGCCTGTGCATGACCGTGGAGTGTAACCTTGGAGACATGGACATTGGGAAGGAGGTGACCATTCGGATGGAGGTGGAGCTGAACCCATCTATTCTCCAGATCCTGCCCGTGAGTCTTTATTATTTCTATTGAACCCTACTCGGTGAAGTTGAGCTGGCTCTTTACTGGTATTGATGTGACACCCTGATCAAGTATATGACAGTAAACTTGATGAACTGGAACTAATGAACAGAGTGCTGTACAGTTTTGAGAAACACAGTCCTGACTAATATCTCAACAGTAACAGTAACACCGGTCTTCACAGTGAATGATGACGTTTGACTGGGCTTAAAGCTTTCTGTAATGAATAAAGACCTCTTCATTACTTGCCTGGACATGATGATTAGGATGATGTTCTGAAAGGGTTTTCTGTGTATTCCAGGGAAGACATGGAGTGATGCTAATGGAAAGCGTGGGCATGGTCACCTCTCCGAGGACAGACCCCAATACCTATTTGCTGCAGGACCCCATCTCTACCTCGGCAAGTTATTACCCATTTACACCACACAAACAAACAAACAAACAAACAACAACACTCAGAGCTGTTCAGGGAGTAATTCATGTCTTTAATTCAACAAAGACCCTTTTATGGGCTTTTTTTGTGCCTCTACTTCTGGGGCACAGCCCTCTGCGCTCGCTAAACTCAAAACTCAGTCGTGCAGAGCGCCAGGCCAGCGGCATGGTGAACATCCTGTTTGTGTGCGCTCTGTGCGACCACAGGCGAGGTGCCGGTTGCTAAAATGTCCTGTCTGAAATGTCACAGGTGCTGGTGGAGGCCCATCATAATCAGAAGCCCAACGCGTACGTGGGCGTCTTCATCATCGTGCTGAGTCTCATCGTCGGGCTGCTCATCCTGTTCTTGCTCATACTGATGCTGTGGAAGGTCAGTGTTGCTCTGAAGCATATCTCTCTCTCTCTTAGCAGATTTGGATGGAGAGCGAGAGAGAACGACGTGAGATGAGATGAGATGACATGGAGATGTAAATCTGTTGTTCTGGGGGGAAAGGGGGATGTCTCTGGCCCCAACGCTTCTATAGTTAGGGGCTTTACAATGACACTAGGTGTCTGGCCATGGTCAACATGTGCTGTGGTTTATGCTTTCCTGTGTTTGTGTGTTTTTATAGTTTACTTATATTACTTGCCTTTTAGTTTAGCAGGAGTTCCTTATTCATGGGTTACAGTTGAGAAAATGCCTGAAAATACTTTATATCGCTCACGACGAGTAGGCTTAGTTCTCAAAGTACTTTCTTGGGTTCTAAAAATCCCTGTGATGTCCATCAGTTCTTTGATTCTGATTGGGAGAGCATCGTTAATGACAGCACTGTTTTCGCCATGACAGGCTGGCTTCTTCAAGAGGAGTCTGAAGGAGAAGCAGGAGGAGTTCCGGAGAGACAGCTGGGACTACGTGCCAAAAAGCACAAAAAGCGAGAGTTCGTCTTAATCGAGAGGCGGCGTTCTACACCACCGATAGGACTTCCGAAACCACGTGGAAAACGACTAGGAGAGACAAGGGAAACAACAAGGAACTGGTGCTCCATTCTGACAATAGCCCAGAAGCACCGGAGGCAAAGACGCCACTCGCGTGATTGGTAAACGGTCGAATAATTGTGCCAAAAATGCATCTCCTAATTGAGTCCTGGCAAGTGAAAACGAATTGGAGATCTCTGTCAGTGCGAATGACAAAATGCACTTTAGCGCTGGAACGGCTGAGTTGGACTGAGCGGCGCTGGCTGTTCTGGAGGTGCAAGAGGAGCGTTCCGCCTGCCAACAGCGCATTCCTCTCCTCCTTCCAGCATTTTCCGTTTTACTATTTGAACATGAAGGGCTATTCACTCGTACCTGCTGTAAAAGACTATTCTTGTTTTTTGTTTTTTTTAAATGCACTGTTGAAATCATGTCAACCATGCCCACGCCCTCCCATAACCTTTTAACAAATCGCTCTCTTATTTCTGAGCAATGCAAAGAAAGATGTCTTTCACACCTATGAGCACAAACACACACACACACACACACACACACACACACACACACACACACACACACACACACAGAGAGTATATGAAAGAACCTGCGCGATGCACACGTGAAAAACTGCTGAAGCGAGGCTTGATCTGAAACCGCCGCTTCCTGTTATGTTGGTTTCTCTGGTTAATGGACTACACCACTCTAGACTGCATGGATGCTGCTGTCACTTTTGCATCGCCGCCCACACCACCCCACACCACACCACCCCACCCCTCCCCACTCCATCCATGGGAGGACGTCTACAAAGAGATGTTTTTTGAAGACAAGAGGACAGACGTGAGGTGGCGTGGTTGGCGGGCGGGTCTCCGCGCCCTAGGCTGGCGACCGAGGAGGCTGCAGGGCAGCGGTGGCGGTGGCGGTGGCGCGGGCTGCCACGGGCAGAGATGCGGCCGGCGACGTACTGTACGCAGTCAACGCAGCACAACACAACACCCTCGTGCCATACGGGGACACTAGCGCCGTTGAGGACGTCGAAAAACACACACACACACAAAAAAACATGACGAACGAGCCCTCACACGAGTCTACACGCTACACGGTGCCTCTGAACTCCTTTTGTGTTGGGGAGCGCATCAAGGACCCCTAAAACACACACGCGCCAATGAGGCCAGTAAGATTGACTTTGAGGAAAGAAAAAAAAAAAAAGATTGAACAAAAAAAAAACCAATGACACAAACAACAGCCAACGGGAGCTCAGAGACAAAATTGTTTGTGCTGTGATCATGAGAACGGTAGGTCCCAGGGGAGACTTCAAAATCTGTACACAGCTGCGCAAATGAGAGGGGATGCAAAACCGAATCTTATCTCTAGATTAGGACAGCGGCAAGGATCTAGGTTAGGGTTTAAGACGCTTGTATGCATTTTAAGATCACGTTGATGAAGACTAAAGGAGAAAATGTAATTCGCTTTTTCAGGGAATTGTACATGAAAGCACATTTCAATTTGTTTTTCTTGAATTGCTATTTGGAAGAAGACAAAATATGCATCATGCATAACTCCTCAAACAACATTATGTAAACATTTTTTTCACATGTTAATATTTGGTTGTACTTTGGTAAGTTATCATGCACTGGAATGCAATGTGTTTTTTTGGTTTTATATAAAATTTTGTCTATTTAAAAAAAGACTCTGTCCTGTGACTGGACTGAATCCGTACAATCATTCAGTCATGTTCCTGGAGCTAAAGTGTTTTTACTATGTGAAACTGTGTGTGTGTGTGTGCGCGCGTGTGTGTGTGTGTACGTGTGCATGTGTGTGTGTGTGTGTGCGCGTGTGTGTGTCTGTATGTGTATCTACATCCTTACAATCATCCAGTCATAGACCTGTACCTAAAGGTTTAAAAGGTTGATTGTGATTGTGTATGTATGGGTATGGGTATGTGTGTGTGTGTGTGTGAGTGTGAGTGTGTGTCTGTGTGCATATTTCAAATGCAGCTGCACTTTATTGGAGACTCCTCTGCTTCCTCCAGGTTCACTCCAAACAGTGTTAAGAGCTCTGGGTGGACCCTGCGAGACACACACACACAAGGAGCTGAATCAACACACGTCTCCCTGCCTCTCACCCTCGTTCAAATAAACAGTCACACAGCCCGGCCTTTCTACTAGCACTTGTAACACAACCCCAATACTATCAACACGGCAGCTAAGAATGTAGCGGACAACACAGTTAACTTCACATTTATGATGAGGTATGTGTGGAGTCGCGGCCAGGAAATCAAGGCATTTCCTAAGCTGGCCTCTGTGTTCACTGTGGCAGTTCCGCTCTGTTCAGACAGTGGAGAGCAGGAGGGAGAAGGGGAACACTTGAGGTAGACTACCTGATGTAGAGCTCAGAGGGGGCCTCCAGCAGATCCCCGTCCACGTTCCAGGGGCACGAGCCCTCGGAGGAGATGATGGGGGCGCTCTTGGAGTCCACCTCCTCGTTCTCCTCGGACACCTCGTCCGTCCAGCGGCCCTGGGTTCTGGGACGGAGCTTCACCGCCTTGACGGTATGCGTCTCCACGAATGAGAAGCTGAACTGTGGGAGGAAAGGAAAGGTGTGGTTAGGTCCTCAAAATCTGGTGAGGTCTTTGAAGAGTGAAATAAGAGTCCATCGCCGAGAGAAAGATCATCTCTGTACACAACCTGGGAAACGTTCACGATGACAAAAAGTAGTTTCCTTATTGCAAAATGTTATTTGGATAAAAATACATATTTGAAAACATGTTTCAAACCCTTGTATGGTCCGACCAAAAACATTTAAACCAACTGGTTTAAGATACATGTGCATTATGAAACTTGAGTGTAGCTCATTTTGTGTCCACAAGGGGGCACTGGTGAACAGCAAGACAGTGGTACCTAAATGTGGATACCATCAATCCTGCCTGTGACCTGGGGTGAACTTGGTCATTAGCCAGACCTAGAATGGGCTTGCTGCCCATCCATTCGGTTCAAATTTAGCTTTCTGAAGTGAAGAGAGGGTTCATGGCAGAGTCAAAGCACATCAAACACATCACCCTGAAACAGCCTAGTTTGTTTATGTTAGTTAAATTAAGCCTTTATCCATTATTAACAGCGTTTGCAGGATGTGAGCGGAACTTTATTTGAATTCCGTGTTTTCCCCCTCAAACATCTTCCAACAACACAAATAAGGTAAACAGGACCTGACTGAAGTATGGTTTTTTTCCTACGAAGTTGAGATCCTTCCTGTTTCCATATTTTTAAAAAATAAATAGGTTAGTGCACAAACAGGGACTCATTGATGATGTCATCTCTGGTTCTGATCTAGCCTACAGTATCTCATCTGTCTGGTGGCACTGCCTTTAGCCCACGCGAATATCTCACTTACACAGAGTTCTTGTCATCCGCCTGTAAGTCGTCCTTACACAATGTATAAATATAGAATGCAGGTTAACAAACACCCTTAGATTGGATTGCTGGGGAGAGGGAAAAAAGAAGGGAGAGAGAAGATAGGCAGGCTCTGAAATGGGCTAATCTGTATTAGCCTGAAAAGTGTTTTACGGGAATCTGACAATGGTGGACTAATTTGACTTGACAGTATGCTAATTCTGCTTAAGCTGAGAAGGTTGCTAACTCCATTAGCGTCGGCTGGATTTCCTGCATGGGATCAGTGGGGGCTAGTTCCATCGCTGGACCGGGCCTTCCATCCAGGCATGGACGGGATGACTTTACCTGATTGTTTATGCTGTTGTATCTCTTCAGGTGCTTGACGAACTCTGATCTGGAGGTGTTCCCCACCATTATCAAGGCCATGCTGCCATTGTTCAGCCTATAAACAAGACAAAGATTGAATAAATGCAATAAACTGCAATAATAATGTGTGTAATCAAGTTAAAGTTGACTGGTATTTTGCAGATGTTATTCTGGAAAGTGACACAGGCTCGCAACGAACCGAACTCGTGACATCTGACTGCCAGCACCATGCCAGTTAAATATAGAATCATAAGACCAAGTAACCCATTGTAGTGTGTAGGGTATTGTGCACTAAACACTTCCTCACAATGCAATTCAGTACATACTGCACACAGTCTGCTCATATTGAGAAGAAAGGGTGGAATGTGGAATTCACACGGCCATTGTTCCAATGTTTTGAGAGCACAGACGCAGTGGAGTTCTCATCTGAATGGTGAGGTCTGCAGTCTCTGAATGACCTGCAGGAGCCCTGTGGCGTTGAGCCTCTGCTGCACCTAGCGTGGGGTGGGGTGGGGTGAGGTGAGAGGGGGTGCAGTATTTGGGGAGGACGGGGGACTGAGACGTCCCAAAGGCCTGTGGACAGATGCTCCGCTCCTAAGTCACTCAGTTTAATCAGAGTAATTATGTGCTGATTAGTCCATCTACATGCCTTTGACCTCAGCGGTCTGATCCAGCCACTGATTTCAGTCTCCGGGATTACCTCCCTGGGACTGGCCCCCGTCCCGCACCCCGAACCCCCGTCGGCTTTGCCCCGCCCTGCCCCGCCCCACCCCACCCTGCCACGCCCTGCTCTGCACTGCGTGACCCGAACCACCACCCAAAGGCGAGAGGGGACCTGCCAGGACATAGGATTTCAGAGCTCAGCGCTAGTCTAGGGTAGGGTGTTATACAGACACACTGACCTAGTCTTTAAGGCTTTTTCGGTCACACGCGATGACAAGAAAGTCAGGAGATGGCTTTCCAATACTGACGCAAGTCGCGTGATGCTCGAGTCTGGCCAGCGAGGCCGAAAAAAAAAAAGCCATAAATAAATCGTCCCACTGACCTGGTGTTGGGAGCCAGACCTCTGGGTGCCATGGAGCACAGGCAGGGGATGGCCATGATGCTGATGTTCAGGAACAGGCCCTGAGTGGTTTGCCAGGACGGACCATCTGATACAGCAGAGATAGAGAGATAGAGATAATTTAAATAAAGCGTATAGATAGACAGATCGATAGATCGATAGATAGATAGATAGATAGAGAGGTACAGTAGATAGATAAATAGAAAGACAAACAGATAGATAGATAGATAGATGGATGGATAGATAGATAGATAGATAGATAGATAGATAGACAGATGGTAGATACATAGATTGACAGAGAGACAGACAGAAATGAGGACGATAGAGGAATCCAGGCAGGAGGTAATTAATTATGAAGCAA
The DNA here is from genome assembly GCF_963854185.1 of Sardina pilchardus. NCBI lineage: Eukaryota > Metazoa > Chordata > Actinopteri > Clupeiformes > Clupeidae > Sardina > Sardina pilchardus. The sequence continues at coordinate 12,129,217 of NC_084997.1, forward strand.
AATCATCTCATATCCCTGTAACAGATGAAGCCTGTTATCATCCATTTCTTACCATTATCTCTGACGTCTTTCCTGGAACCCGTTCTGTGGAAAGACACACACAGACAACAAAGGTGTTGATACGGCGCTGCATAAAGGCTCGTGTGCTTCAGATAAACAGCCTCCCCTACTGTTACCTTCAGTTGGGTGACCTTCAGCGTTTTTGATTCTTTTCCAGTGGCCAATTAAGCAGGGGGAGGCTTGCTTTAAAATTACACGGAGGCAATTACTAGAAGAGCCCAGCCGAGAGACGAGCGGGGAAAATGAGGCCAGGGCCAGAGGAGCTGCCCATCGCCACCTACTTTGTGCGCTCCTGAGGTTCGTCAGCGCCAGGCTTCACCGGCTGGAAGGACAACTCACAGTCTTCAGGTCTGCACAGAGGAAGAGGACACACAAGGGTAAGGACAGACAGATAGATAGATATTAAGATGATAGATAGATAGATAGATAGATGGATAGATAGATGGAGAGTGAGATAGATAGATAGATAGATAGATGGATAGATAGATGGATAGTGAGATAGATAGATAGATACTGTAGATAGATAGATAGATAGATAGACAGACAGATGGATAGGGAGAGAGATACTTAAGTACAGAAAAATAACTGATTCTTCCAAGCATGGGCAAAAGACTGTCTCTTGGGACTCCTTTCAGCATGCTGGTAGAAGCGGTACCCGCCTTTGATACCAGGCTGGCTGGCTGGCATGAGCCTCTCTCTGGAGGCCACAACCACCCTCTCCAACAAGGGAGAGAGCTTCAGAGAGAGGGACAGAGGATGGGAGAGAAAGACGGAGACAAACAGAAATGGTGTTTTTGGAGGGGCCGTGTTGGGATTGGTGGCTTACTTGAGGTTTGCCAGCGTTTTGATCAGAGCGAGCTCCCGCCGCTGGCTAGGGGGCATCCAGCGATGCCTCTCGGCGAACGCCAGCGTGTGCCCGCCGAAGCCAAACATGGCGGAGAAGCCAAAGCGCAGCAGCCGGCCCAGCGAGCTGAAGCTGCACACATCCACAGGCTGCCGGTGTCCTGCATACACACACACACACACACACACACACACACACACACATATGAACACACACACATATGAACACACACATGCACACACAAATAAAACACAACTTTGAACATGCCATACAAGTGAGGCCTTTACAGTAGGGAAGGCAGTCCTTGTGTAAATATGAAAGTGAAGGTCTTTCTGAACTTGCATGAAAGACAACAAACATAAATCACCAGAGCAGATGACTGTTATGAAAGAAGTTAAACTATTAACCAAACATCCTTATTTGTGTAAATATGTTATGGACGTGGAACTATAAAGCGCATCAGAATGTTTGAGCATGAGGGGACCAATGACAAGGCGGATTTACCACAGCTGTGGACATCAGGCCAGTCCAGATCAACTGACCGCCCTCACAAATCATAGGTCACATTCTCAGTTGTTGACCTCTCTCTGCATTCCAAGAACATTCTGCAATCAACGGTGCCTGGTAACAACTCATCTGCAGTCCAGTCTTCTGCGTCAATTCAACAGCGTGTGGACAAATCTCCTCTATCATGTAAGAGCACGGGGGGAACGTTGCCCAAACGCGCCGCTGCCACGGCTCTGGAGGTGGCACCACTGTCGGACAGGTCCCATATCCCATCAGCCCCCTCTGCACATTCCTGACCTCCTTCTGTCTGGCCCCGCGCGTGCGGCTCAACGCAGCCTCATGCATTATTCATGAGCCTCCCGAAAAAAAAAAGATTGAAAAAAAAAAAAAATCCCGCCAGTTGGCCTTATTCACATGCGTAAATATTGCTTAATTAGAAATGAACAAGGATTTCCATTGGCCCGGGCGAACGGGCCCGGCGATCTTATTTGTGTCAGGTGTCTCGGGTGCCACTCGTGTGTTTGTCATTACGCTTTGTTTTGTTTTGTTGGTTTTTTTTGCTTCTTTTTTTCTGCTTCTTTTTGCCTCCGAGGCAAATTGAGGCCATGGTTCAAATTTAGCGTCTTCACAATTCTTTTTTTCGTTGCTTTTTTTACTTCCACAAACGGAGGCTCTCCGTGAGTGTGCGTTGCG